>NC_136505.1:67693544-67773544 GCF_053919585.1 Euprymna scolopes
CGGTCAATTTAGCTCTTATGCGCAGATCGTCATAAAAAACACTAGAGTTTGTATATATTTAATAAATATAATAGGAAATAATAATATACATATATATATATACACACACACATATATATATATAAATATATATATACTGGTTGATTAATTGTTTCATTATATCGATATAAGATCTTGTTTAGTAAACATGACGAGTTAAGAATATATTAATAAAAGTGAGGAGACGTTACATATCTCTCTCTGTATATATATATATATATATATATATATATATATATATATATATATATATATATATATATATATTCATTTCCACCTTTCTCTTTATCGCATTCTTTTTCTCCGTCTCTTCTCCTTTCTCCTGATTTATCCATATATATATATATATATAATGTAAATATTTTACAATTCTTGTTATCAAGATTATTAATCAATTTATCGACAGTCTATCCCTGTTTTGAATGCTAAACTTCTATCTTATCATTAATATGGATTTAGACGAACAAAAATCTCAACGCTCATATTGGAGGGCTTATACAGTACACTTAAGAAGACCGATGGTATACTCGCAGTAGCACTTGTATATATCTAAATGCTTGCACAAGACTAGGCATGCAAATATTCTTATGAGAATCAGTTCGTATATCATTGGACAGGTATTTGCTGTAAGATCAGTCTAAGCAAAGTGAATGATCCAGATTGTAACCGATGTCGTATATTGATTGATATTACATTATTGCGTTCACGCCTGATAGTTCAATCACTGATCCTTTATTATTATTGATTTTGTCAACAACCTTTCCGATGCCATAGTGTCCTAATAGGTATATATAAACCACTCTATATTCTAGGCATGTTTATGATTTGATACATCATAAAATTGTTTAACAGTGGGAAATGGACGGTAACATACTACTCACACAACGTCTATATTTTCCAAAATAATCAAAAACATTTTCAGCTATCGATTTACATGGGTTATAACATATTACGTGAGTCAAGTATTCGAGATCCACGAGCTGACGGTCACATCCACATGAAACCTCAATACACATAGAATAAATAATCAAATCTGTTTTAAGAAAAGTATACTCATAATAACGTTTCAGTATACTTTTTACATTTGCCAGTATTTTATATGTCTACAGAGCCGCTACTCGTAACGCACGATGCATTGTAATCTGTGATACCAATGACACTCCGTCGTATTGTTGTACTCGTGTTTGTTTTACTAGTATATAAATGGGGTGTTCTAATGACGATATTGTTGTTGTTATGCTCGTCTCGATGTTTACTTAGAAGAATCCAAACCGCAGAAAGGGTTTTCTTTTGAATGCTAGCTCTTAGAAAATTTCCCTGTTATTTGTTTCATTGAAGTTGCAGAAAGTAAAATATAGTGTGAACACATGTCCTGTTACACTACTCCCTACTTAGCACGTTCCTAAAGCGCTTGCCCTTATGTCAGATAAGCAGGGACAACGCGCAATGTAGCGATTAATTACAGTAATATATATATATATATATATATATATATATATATATATATATATATATATATATATATTAATTTATGAAATATATATGGCGATTAAGCTACACTGAATATTCGGCGTTTCATCCACTCTAGAAAAAAACATAAAACCAAAAAAACACTAAACTAGTTTTAAAACAGATTCTTTGTTCGATAAAATGCATGCCCATTGACTGATAGGAAGGGGCGCGGTGGATACTAGAAAGCTGATTGGCTAACTAAATCCTCAATTAAACGCTTATTATAAATTTTTCAAAGTGTAATAATATACTAGGACAGAATTTTTAAATCATACGAGGGGCGTGCAATAAGTAATGCCCCTGACCCAATTCCCATAGAAGTGGAACAGTTATTAGGCTTCTCTACATAGGAAGCACCCAGAGTAATATATTTCTCTCATCATTTGATGCATCTCTGGAGACCGTTAAGTAGAACACCCCAGGTTGGTCCTCCAACCACGACGTGACATCAGAAATCAAGGCTGCATTATCTGGGAAACGCTTTCCTTTCAAAAACAACTTACTGGCTGGGAAGAGGTGAAAGTCAGAGGGTGCAAGGTCAGGAGAATAGGGAGGATGGGGAAGGATTTCATAACCACACACCCGTGCTTCTGATCTGGCGACATGTGAGTTGTGGACCGGAGCGTTGTCCTGCGGGAGGAGGGTACATTTGCTTATCTTGCTCCGCCTCTTGATTTTGATAGCTTCTCTTAATTTCCTCAAAAGTGAAGCATAATAGGGTCCTGTTATTCCGGTACCCTTTGTCAGATAATCTGTTATCACTATTCCGTCCTGGTCCCAGAAGACTGTGAGCATGGCCTTGCCAGCGGAGGACTGCACCCTTGCCTTCTTTGGAGGTGGTGAGTCCAAGTGCTTCCACTGCATTGACTGGGCTTTGGTCTCTGGATCATAGTGATGGACACAGGTATCATCCTGTGTACTCCGTCTTTTGAAAATCTTTGACTCATCTTCTTGGCACATCTCCAAATTTATCCTCGAGCACTCGACGCGTTCTCGATTCTGGAATGGTGTGAGCAACCTGGGAATCCATCTGGCAGACACCTTATGCATATGCAAATGACCATGAATGATGGTTTCCACAGACCCTGTACTAATCTTGACATCTGGGGCTATTTGGCGAATAGTAATGCGCCAATCTTCCAAAATGGCAGCCTCAACTTGACGGACAGATGCCTCATCAATAGCAGAAGAGAGGTGACCAGGGCTGGGAGGTTTTTCCACAGACTTCCGGCCATGTTTGAATTCACGATGCCAGCGTTTTACAAGGTCATATGACATTATCACCATAAGTTTTTTTCATTTCATCAAAAGTCTCCTGTGGTGTGCGTCCTTTCAAATACAAAAACCGGATCACTGCTCGACATTCAACAGGCCAAATTTCACACCTGACTCGGTTCAAACACCTGTAAAACAGGAACCACAATTAGTTCAGACGTGTAATTTGTCACATAACCCCTACAGATAAAAATCATTGAACATACAAAATTTCAGCTACATCAGACAACTGGAAGTGGGTCAGGGGAATTACTTATTGCACGCTCCTCATATTAAACGAATCAATTGACTAATCAATGCTGCATACCGGGATATCAATACACTATATGTTTGCTTCATGTTTGATTTGTTTATGTAATTTTTTAGTTGTTTTTTTTTGTTTTTGGTGGAAAGGGTGTTACTTAAAATGGCTATTACAGCCGTAATCGAGGATATATATATTAATATGTCTCTGTCACTATTCGCGTTGATCTCGTTTTATTTGGGACGCGCCCTGGATTGTTTTTTTAATTTTTTTATTTTTTCAGTGGAGATTGTTGCTAGATATTTACTTGCTGTCCTCGACATTCCAATCAGGAAATATTTTTAAAGAGTTCAATCATTCCTTTAATAGCACTTGTTTGATATCTCTTACCCCTGATTAACCAGGTATATTTTCCAGGTGTAATGTAAAATAACTGTACTCTCTCTTTCTCTCTTTCTAATACGGCGCAATCACATTGACACAGCGATTCTCCTTGTGTCACCGAAGTTAAGAAATGTTAAGCCTGTCCAGTACTAGATGGGTGACTATTTAGGAATAGCAGGTATTGTACATAAGACGGCGTCGACATCTCCCTGCATGAGTTACAAAAACGTAACCTCCTCATGGGGATATACATGCAACTAGGGGACCGCTTATGAATTTCATAGTTCCATGACACTACCATATATATATATATATATATATATATATATATATATATATATATATATATATATATATATATATATATATATATATATTACAAGTGCAAGATCTAAGAACCGATAAATTACTCTATATTTGCATTAAAATCGCAATTGCTTAATATTTTCGTTTGAAAGACACATATTTACACGTAGGAATGTAAATAAATGTATTTAAAGCTATTCAACTATACGTTAGCAACGTTTGAATTAAAATAGTGATAAACATAGCTTTATAAAACCACAAAGTAAATCAACACAAAATATATAAGTAAATACAGGCATAATTAAGACACATGCATGGTAACATTTTTGTTCAAATTCGACTAAATGTTATAATCAGTTTCACACCTTCAACGACAACCTTCAAACAATCACATTCAGCGTCTCTTTAAAAAAGATTTGCTCATTGAAAATGACGAATCAGTAACAGACGAAAATAAAAAAAATGAATTACTTAATTTTATATTGAAAAGAGAAATTAACTTTTATTATTATATAATGTCATTTGTTCTTGCTGTACAATTGTGTTCCTAATCGTTTTGTTTGTAACATAGTTTTGCTTCATCACTTAAAACAAAAACTCAGTTTACATCCACAATTATTGAATATCTACATTATTCTACCTATTTATTCCAATTTTCATAGAAAACTTATACATATATATATATATATGCACAATATATATATTAAGTAATTATCACAGTAAAATATTATGTATATATGAATACATATAAATATATATATATATATTTATATGTATATATATATATATATATATATATATATATATATATATATATATATATATATATATATATAAATATATCATTCAACCACGGTAGTGGTTGAATATATGCTTAAGTCCGAAATTGAATGAATCGAGACACATTCAAACCCCCACCACTAATTTCGTTCGTAATTTCAAACAGCTTATATAGTTGGATAGAACACATCATTAGCTACATTTTGAAAAAAAAATTCGAAAATTGGTTCAGTAGAAAAAAAGTTACAACAAAATATGTGGGTTCACAAACAGGAGAGTAAGTACATAAGTGACTAACGCTTTTTTTATTTCGCATAACTGTTTTTGTATATAAATATTTTTTATTGCGATTTTGCCAATATGACATATTAGCGTAACGGTTAGAGTAGCGGGGGTTGGTGGAAAGATTTTAGGTTCAATTCCGTGTATCGTTTTTTTTTTATAATTAAAAAACCGAACTTTTTTTTAATAACTATTTTTTTTTAACTCTCCTTATGATTTTATAGCAAAAAATGGTGAATTTATCGATTAAAAATATTAGTGTATTCTATGATATACATATTCTTTGAATAAACTCAAATTTTTCGTTATCACATTTGATGAAAAATGTAGTCCCATTTTGGCAATGCGTCTGACCAATGATGCTTTTGAACCCGCGACCAGCACTGCGATGTCATCAGCAGCAGCCTGGGCATAAATATTCCTATTTTTAAACTCCTTTAAAAGAGGATTCAGCATACAGTTCCATAGTAAAGGTGATAAAATCCCACTTTGGGGGTTTCATTTAACTACTTCCCTTTTAACAGTTGCCCTCAGTAGTTCTACTTGAACTGTTCTGTGCCTCACCATATACTCAATCCATCGGATGAGTACTGGTGGCACATTGAGTTCTCGTAGCGACTTAAACATACTACTGAAGGGTATGTTGTCAAAAGCTCCAACGATATCTAAAAAGACACCGAGTGCCATCTTTTTTGTTAGTTTACGCTCTATACAGATCACGAATTCATGAACCGCAGTCTCGGTAGAGACCCTTGCTCGGAACTACTGTGATTGAATGATAAATATTGCATAAATGTGAGCTAATTTTTTTTGACAATCATTGATAAATATTATAAATTTATATAATCATACAATAGCAATGCCTGGAAAAATCATGGATTATATGGAAAAATGCGCGCATGAAAAGTAATATTCTTAAGATTTTATTAAACCTGGAAAAGTAAAGGACAAGAAATTCAACCTGGAAAAGTAAAGAACAAGATATTCTAGTAAAGTAAAAAATAAGAATTTTTTAGACTTAAAATATTGCAGCTAAAAATAAAATTTGAATATTGATAAATATTTAATTTATTATTTGCATATGTTGTTGTTTATTGTTAAGTTAGAAAGAATTAAATGATCCTAATTATGATATAATAAAATTATTAATTTTTATGTAAATTATAAAATTATTAATTCCATCTACTAACTAACTAACTAATTAATTAATTTTATTCAAACAATTTTCACTACATAAATATATGCAAATAATAGGGGGGAAATAAGTTCAATCCATCGACTGACACTCTTTCTAACTCAACATGCGCATTTTTCCATATAATATATATATATATAGATATATATTATAAATATATATATAAATATATATAAATATATATATAAATATATATATAAATATATATAAATATAGAATTGTAAATATATGTAATATATAAATATAATATATATATATATATATATATATATATATATATATATATGATTCTAAAAATATAGAAGATCATGCATGGTTTTAGTTATAAATATCTAGTTACGAAGCTATTTTACAGATTAGGTCAGATATAGAATATAGAATGTAAATCTTACTTTAGATTTAAAACAAATTGTAGCTTGAGAAAGTAATTAGTTTATTTGTTCATAAATCACTGGATATTTAATTTCATTATTGATGACATTAAACATCTAATCATGGTTTCGCTCATGTAAGTCAATGTTACATAAACATGCATACTGACAGATCAGACAGTACTCGGATTAAACCGATTATAAAAATACATGAACAGCGACCTCAGAATATATTAGGAAAATTGGAATCAATTGAAATTAAGATATGTAAACAGAATTTGAGTATACTTTTATGATATATACACGTGTGTGTGGGTGTGTGGGTGTATGGTTGTGTGTGAGTTTATAAGGAAAATTATAATATCTCGATGCCACCGTTCACACAAAGGATGCCCCCTGTATGGGCAGCTGCGCGTGTAATTATGAGGCAAGGGTTGCGCAATGTACAACCACACATCTCCTGAATCGACACTGCTTAAGTCTAATGGCAATAGAGAGACCAGGATGACTGAAAACAATGCCCAGATAAGTGGATAGCTCATACAGCACCTGCACGTCTCAAATGGTCATCCATCAGGTACTGGCCAGGTGCATCGTTGCTTAACTTCGGTGATCTAACGGGAACCTGTATGTCAAACGTGATTATGCCGTTTTAAAATTATAAAACGCCATTTATCTATACGAATCGCTTTATTCATAGAACTCAATGTATGTTAAATAGAACTACATGGCATATCCAAATGCATGAGAAACAACTCCATGTTCCAAACTTTAAGATTTTTTTTCCGCGTCTTAAAATGTTTAATTCTTGACAGGACTTGTTTCGTAGCGCAGAAACAATCAATCATAATACAATAAGTAAATCAATTTTAAATATTTTCCACCCTGACTCATCACAAAAATAAGTACTCATTAACTTTCAAAAGCAAATAAAAAATAACTGGGACTACTTAAATAAAAAAAAGAAAAATCCAAGTGTGATTGCATTTTTGTATGATATTTATGCCATGCGCGCTGTGTGTGTATGTGTGTGTAAGGATTATTTCTAATATGAACATAGTAAACCGTTTGGAGAAGTATGGTACTAATTAGAAAAAGAAATATCGGTGTATTGCCAATCGCAAAACTTGATGTGAAGAGGCCCTTTACATCTTTCTGAAAGTGGACATTCTCAATCACTTTTATCGAAGTTTGTGAACAAATTGATGGCAGGTGTATCTTTCACGTCCTCTAAATTGCGTAAGCTTTGAAGATTGCTACTGTTTTTAATGCCATTTTATCTGAACCGTTATCTCAATCTTCTGATGAACCGAAATGTCTAAATAAATATCAGCCTGTCTTCACAACGTCTACCTGTGTCTTGTTTACGTAGCTTATACACATACACGCACACACACATGCACTAATATATTTACACCTGCATATATATATATATATATATATATATATACTTCTGTAGACATATATTTTCTTATCAATCCTTATATAAGAAGCTCAATGTGACTACAGAGCAATATATAGAATAAATGACAAACATTTATATATATATATACATTTTTGTCATTTATTTTCTCTCTCTCTCTCTTTCTCTCTCTCTCTCTCTATATATATATATATATATATATATATATATCTATATATTCATCTTAAAACAAACTGTTTCGCTATATCGCAGCTTTTTATTATGACTGCACCATTTAACTACGAGATCGTAATTAAATGCCTAGGTGACAATCAGCGCTTTGAGAAACATATATAATTCTCACCGGCTAATTGCAAGCAAAATATTTGCATACACACTGTCAGTTGCTCGGGAGCTTCACTTCTATTTATGACTATATGAAAGTATTACAACCCTTTAATGAGTCAGGCCAGGAAAGTTTCTCAGACGAGGATCGAAACTTATCGCTTTTACTGCGATATGTATGAGCTTAGTGAGATTCAATCGTATACTGAAAACATTTTAATTCAAATTTTATTTTTATTTAGAAAATACATTATTAATCTACATTTTTTGCGCTGTTACTTGTGATTCACTAGTAAATACTATCTGAATATCTATTCTGATTTGCATAAGTTTGTCTCTTTCTGAATATTTAAAGATAGATAGAGTTATACACTACTACAACCCGTGATTTTTGTGATCTCGTTAGTTTGTTTGATTCTACGCAATTTTTCAAATGTAGAATATCTAAATTAAAAAATGTATATCCTATTCTTTTACGCATCGAAGTTTTAACTACCACATATTCTACAAAAGCAGTGTTTATGAACAGTTTTTCTTTTAACCACCTTTCGAACGTAAAAAAAACCGCCTAAAATATTTATTGATTTTGCGTGGATGTAGCAAGTCGCCCGACATTGTCCGGTCATAAAATACGCTTAAAGATGATATTTTGATTAATGCAGATTTAGTCTTTATTATATTACTAGCAAAAGTACCCGACGTTGACTGGGTTCAAAAACAGCCTACAGAAAATGGACTCTGATTTATGAAAGTATGATAGGTTATGAAAAGGAAGGGTTGTAAAGAGATAGCTTCCAATTTGGGGGGGATCAACACCAAAGCAAAATACGATGAAAGTAAAAATAAAATAGATACACCCCATAATTTATTATACCATACCACATATTCTCACTGAAACACATCACAATATTCTGTGGATCTATATTAAAAAACCTTGTTAAACTTTGTGATATATTTCCATTCTATGGAGACTAGGCGCGAACGAACACCCCATAATTTTATTATACTATATATCTTACAAGTGAAACATAATTATCAAAGTATACTTATGCAGATAGATATTAAAAGTCTTTATTAAAGTGTGTGCCTATTTCCATTCTATGGAGGCCAGGCGCGAACGCAGACCCCACAATTTTATTATACCATCCCTATTTAAGTTAAAACATACTTATCAAAGTATTATTATGTACATCTATATCAAAAACACCCGAAAACGTTTTTTTTAATTTTTTTAATTTTTAATTTCCATACGCAAATTTAATGAATTATCATTATGCCAGATCAAACATACGCATTCCTGTGTCTCGATACATCTTCTATCATTATATGTAATGAGTTTTTTTTAAAATAGTCAACCATATAGGAGCCTATTCGTGACCAGACACACACACACACACACACACACACACGTTCAGCTTTATATTATAAATTGGACACAATATAGAGTAATGATTTAAATTTAAAAATATGACTCCTGTGCCGCCACCGAGAATCGAAACCAAAACGTTTTGCTTACAATTTACTTTTTACTTTCAATATAAATGCCTGAGCTATGAAGACATGTTTGCTGCAAGGCTAAAAATTAAAACATGGACCAATAGATTATGGAATTGGAATTCATTGTTGATGTGAATATTCTTTATTTATTTATTCATTGCGGACTATTATCCTCATCTTTTTTAATTGTTTCACGACGTTTCGGCCAACTATTCTTCTGGCCTTCGTTAGGTGGTAACCGGGACGATATACGAACTCAGAATCTTCTAACTGGATTCTCATCGATTACTGCCTTCCATAACAACTAAAGAAAATAAAGATAAATATCTGGAATAAATAAATAAATTCATTAACCAATACCTATTACGTTACATATGCATATTCGTAATGCCGCATTTCGACCTTCACTTAGCAAATTCCATTTTTTTAATTATATTATTTTTGCACTGCCTTTCCCAGGCTAAAACCCAAATGTAAAATTTTGTATGGGTTTGAATACTCAAGTTTAACGTGTGTTGACCAAAAGCTGACAGAGGAGTTTGGTTTGGCAACTCTTTTTTAAAACAATATATATATATATATATATATATATATATGTATATATATATATATATATATATATATATACGCATATATAAAAAATATAGAAAGAGATTTGTTAAACTTTTTACGCAAATATTATGCAAGTATAAATCATGTAGAATATATGCATGGATATAATTACATATAATAGTTGAATAAAGATGGTAATCTCAAAAGAAACCGAAAAAATCTAAAAGGGAATTAATTAAAATAAATTTTTAAAAGAATATGCAAATTAGCTAGATCTATTACTAGTGAATGCAATTACACAAGCCATATATAAGAAAAGTGTAACTTTTAAAATAAATAAGAATGAGGTTTTTAATATAAATATCAATACACACAAAACAAACAATTTGAGAGGAGTATGGATAATGTTTGCAAAATTCAATTTTATTTACTTCCGATGCCAGCCACATTTTACAAATAATATCTAGTATTCCAATCGTCTTCCATTGTATTTCTTCTTATCAGTCTGCTAGTATTCAATTTCGTTTACTCTTCTCTTTGTAAGGTTTGTTCTCATGTTTTTAATCCCCATTTTTTATGAACAGTCAAAGTTAATAAAACAAATTATAAACAGGATTTACAACAACGGCATATTACAAGATAATTGGTTACACTATATTTTTTAATTTTTTACAAGGTGATCACCACTTATCAAGGCCCGGAAGCCACTCAGGGATAAGGGTTATTGCATGTACAGTACGTTAGTGTGGGGGTTTAATAAAAATGTCTACTTAAGGGGGCGGTTCATCAGGAATTTGTTTACGTT
Organism: Euprymna scolopes; assembly: GCF_053919585.1. Classification (NCBI taxonomy): domain Eukaryota; kingdom Metazoa; phylum Mollusca; class Cephalopoda; order Sepiida; family Sepiolidae; genus Euprymna; species Euprymna scolopes. The sequence goes on from NC_136505.1 coordinate 67,704,534, forward strand.
GGACTTGAAGACATCCAGGTTGTATTCAGGTGGGGAGCAAGCAGACGGAACAGAGTTCCACAGAGGTGCAGTTCTAAGAAAGAAGCTTTCTTCATGGAATCTACATTTTGATTTAGGCACAGATAAAGAGTGGGGGAAATTTTTGACTATTTAACTCATGGCTGATAAAAAATAAAAAGAGAAAAAAGAAAGAGAGCAGCATTGATTTGTGATGTATTTTAGTATTTCCTTTATTTAACTCATTGTACAAACTAATTTTTACCTATTTAAACAATCACACCTTATAGTAGTGGATGATCCAACGCGCCTTATATTTTCAATATATGTATTTCTTTATGCTAGTGTTCAGAAAGTTACAGGTATCATGCCGATTTAATATAAACACGAGCTTTTTTTTCTATTGTTTATGCAAACAGAACAATTGGAAGTTTTTTTCTAATATGAAAACAATGAGTTTCAGTAAGAAATGAACCCAACATTCTGATGCGCGTTTTTATTCTTTAAATTAACAAAAAGATAATAAGCGTTACACTTTTACTTCAATCCAAACACAAACACATAATCTTTAACACGTTGGTAAAAAAAAAGCGTTATTTATCTTCAGTTACATTACTTACTTACATTATATAATCGTCTATTAATGCACCACCTGTTGTCTTAAACATTTATTATCCTAACTCTGCATTTTTTCATTTTGAATTAAATAAAACATAATCGATATTAAATTTTTTATTCCAGTTACAATAATATAAGCGTTTTACAAATCGCTCCATGACCAAGTCTTCCACATAGCGTGAATTTTTTGTTTCGTTTGAATAATCATGAAAGTAAAGTATGTCAATAATCTTTATAATATGAATATTACCTGTCAATAACAATATCCATTTTATTTTATTTGTATTGTTTCTACGATGTTTCAATGACAATACCAATTTGTATTTTTTAACAGTTTTACTTCAGAAACTAACATTACTTTTACTAACCTACCCTCCAGCTATAATGTTTTTTTACACAATTTGGTAAACGGCATTACTAAATATTTAAAACATTTATTTATTATCTTATTATTCTTTAAAGTGTTTAAAACAAAACTACATAAAAGATTAATATCTAGTCCATTGCAACGCCTTGCCACGGGCAACAAGTTATGCATATAAATTTGTGGATTCCTCCTATTCTCTTTATCAACTACATCATGAAATTAAATGATATTTTATGTTCACTTAAGTCGATACACAGATCATCTATCTAAAGATATGTTTTATATTTAATCTGAATAATATAATGTGTCTCGGTTATGAAAATGTTGCCATGAGATGGCGTAGACCCTACTATTTCCCCCTATTTTACGTTACAAATATTAAAAGAGAAAGTGCAATACCCAGGTGATATATATATATATATATATATATATATATACATATATATATATATATATACCTGAGTATTGCACTTTCTCTTTTAATATTTGTAACGTAAAATAGGCGGATATGTAGGGTCTACGCCATCTATATATATATATATATATATATATATATATATATATATATATATATATATATATATATATATATATATATATATATATATAATTTTGTGGAGGTTATTTACGGGAGCCGCTGCCGTTGGTCGATGGGTAGAACTTCTGACTGTCAACGCGATGGTTATAGGTTAAATCCTCGGCTTGGAAGAGGTGTTAGTATAGCAGATGAGTTCTCATACAAGGAAACAGTTCTGTAGGTGGATGACACACACGCAAACACACACACACACATATATATATATATTTTTTTTTTACACAATGATCACCACTTATCAAGGCCCGGAAGCCACTCAGGGATAAGGGTTATTGCAAGTACATTACGTTAGTGTGAAGATTTGATGAAGCGTTTACTTAAGGTTCATTAGGAATTTGTTAATATTGGACTTGAAGACAGCCAAGTTGTAGTCCGGTTGGAAGCAGGCAGACGGAACAGAGTTCCACAGGCGTGCAGTTCTAAGAAAGAAGCTTTGTTCATGGAATCCACGTTTTGATTTAGGCACAGATAAAGAGTGGGGAAAATTTTTCACTGTGGATTCAGCTAGACGGGTGTTTTTCGTGAAAGATTGGCGAGGGGGGATCAGAGATTGGGGTTCAGACGAGCACCTTCCATGTAAATAACGACAAAACAAGGATAGGCTCGCAACGTCCCTTCTGTGGGAGAGAGGTTGCAGAGTAGAGAAAAGGGCATCCCCCACTATGCCACGAAGTCTATTTTGTACTCTGTCAAGGCAGGATAGGCTGTTTTTAGCAGCTCCTGCCCAGATATGGCAGCAGTATTCAATCCTTGGACATACTTGGCTTTTATATTGATAGAAAAATGGGTTCACGAACAATCTGAGTGAGGTCATAAACAATGGCAAAATCATGACAAAACCTCCCCTCATCATATGTCTTATTTGAATGGGTCAGCCATTCCACGTTATGGACGTTGAAGTCACCACAGATGTGGATGTTAGCCGAGGGATGTGAAGACAGTATGTGGTCTATTTTCTCAGATATGCTCTTAAAGATAGTAACTTCGCTGTTGTGGGGCCTATAGAGGGCAAATATAAATGCAGTGGTGTTAGCAAGTGCAACCCCGAAGCACATATAAGGTAAATTAGGATCTTCTCTAGAGATATCCCTGCTACACGGGAAGTCATCCTTAATGTAGGCACATATTCCATGCCCATGGCGATCTTGGGTGTCAGATGTAGTTGTTAAATTAGAGTATCCGTTAATTATGAACTCATCTAGGGAAGTGGTCGGCCCTATTCCAGTTTCGCTTAGAAATAATATGTCCGGTTTCGTCTCCTGTAATTGGGTTTCAACCTCTGGAAGGTTGGAACGTAGACCTCTGATGTTGGAGAAGGAGACCTGGTAGTACGGGTCTACGTTGGAAGGTTTAATCGAGTTTTTATTCTGGAGATATTTCATGTTGAGGTTTTGGGATTTGTGGAATAGGTCGGCATACTTGGTTAGAGCAGTACAGAGAGGAAAAGTAAGAGAGAAAAAGACAGGAATTTTTTTTGGTAGCACACGAAAAGGTAAAGCCGTAACAATTACCCACTAGTATGGCATCGAGAGGCCCCACCAGAGACTACTGCATGGTCCAGATCCACTCACCAAATGGCAATACAGCAGTCCCAGTACTTTGCGCCTGCTGATAGGACAGCCTCCTTAGTGGTTAATCCAAGGTTCGGGTCCCTGACTATCAGGCGGATAACGTCAGCCCAGACAAAACGTTTACGTCCAGCACCCTTACTAGTGACATGGCCACAAGGACAGACAGAGACAGAAAAAATTCCGACATCTAAGACTACTGGTCACCAAGTACTACCGACCTTTAAGCAGCTTTTTCTTCACCCTTTGTCAGAAAAATCTCTCATTGAATGAGGACTGAATGACAAAATAGGAGAAGCGAGAGTTACTGGAGTTGCCGATAACACATCCACTATATTATCTACTCTCCATTTAAAAAAAGGGGGGAGGGGAATGGGTCGAAGCGACTTATTTGTATCTAAGTAGTAAGTCCGGTGCTAAGTTAACAATTCAGGACACTTGATGATAATCTCCCCTCCCATATTAATGGGTGGAAGTTTGTCGTTATCTATCGAGTTTGAATCATTAGAGTTTCATCTTATAGTTAATTAAAATCCAATAATTAACTATTATCAATTTGTAAAGTCGGCTTAATATTAATTTACATTCGAGTTTAGATAATTATTCAAGGTTTTACTTTAGGAGGTTTGTTTTCATGAGTAATTGTTTCTTTGCACTGTATTATATTTCGAATGTACTTGAACATAAGGCTAATTATATTAGATGGTTTGATTGACCAGCAAGGAAGCAAGCATTTTCAACACAGGCAAGCTTGCAGTAATAGTATATATTAAGTATACTACTTAAATAAAGTCCTAAGTTTATCTACTCTAATAGAGAATAATTTCCGGTATTTTTTCTTTTATCGTTAGTTGCTGGCATTTTGTCCACCACTTTTATAGTACTCAAACCGTGTGTTTACAAACCGTAAGCCTCGCATTTTTCAGCTAATTAAGTAGCGGATGAGATTATTTACAACAGGGCTCTACCCAGGGAGGGGCTCAAAATATATTTGTAGTTATCCACATACGGAACTGTTTCGTTGTGTCACAACTTATCAGTGCGTCTAGACTAAAACTTCCCCCAAGCCGATGACTGAACCTAGAACTATCGCGTTGAAAGTCAGCAGTTCTACCCACCGACCCAGGGGAGCTGCGCCCGTAAATAGCATCCACAAAATCATATATATATATATATATATATATATATATATATATATATATATATATATATATATATATATATATATGTGTGTGTTTTTACATAAACACTAATATGTGACTACACAGTCATGACCATGTTTCGGTCAACTACTTTTTAGTAACTAGAAACCTCTTCTGGCGATACAGCTTATAGGAAAGCAAAGTTTGCCATGAGAATATCAGGTCTTCAACCTCACAAAGATTCAATATCAGGAGGTTCCATCAAATGTAGTTAAAATAGGAACAAAGTATACGGTTTGGTTGCATGTAAAGAAGACTAAACAGGGGTATGAATTAGGGTCTGGGTAGAGGTATAGGAATAAAGAGAAAATGATATGGGGATAAAAAAGGCCAGATTGAGATAATGAAATACTGAAAAGAATCGTATAGGTATGCGTGTGTGATGTTTGTATCAAATTCTAAGCATACTAATGCGTACAGGGTCATTAAGTAGGAGAGCGTTAATTTGACACACGTTTTGGAACATCTTAGGATTTAGATTCAACCGGAATTACTCCGTTTTTACAAAGCTTTTAATATGGCTCGAATTTGCCGTGGTCAGAAAGTATGCAGCGTGTGTTTCCCTCTTACCCATCATCGCTTCACCACTGTCATTCCTATATACAGTTGTAAAGAGACACGGAGGAAAAGGAAAAGACGCAATGAAAATAAAAAGGAAAAAGAAAAAAAGAAAGAAAGGAAAATAAGGAAAAATAGGGAAAACCATGAATAATTAATTAGTGGTGATTTAAATAATTTTTTTCTCATTCCCATCCCCGTCCCGTCTTCCCACCTCAGTCTTTTACTTTAGACACGTTCTCCCTCTCTATTATTACCATTATTAACTACCCTGATTTTTATGGCTATTTATACGTGAATGATAAATAACATTATCAATAAAAATAATAATTATTATCTATTATCATCAATATCACACTCACTAACCTGTGTATTCCTCACTATTTTCTATCTCTAATTATTATCGCAGTTACAACAAATCATTATATTTAAGCATAGAGGTTTTAATAATTATATACATTTGAATTTCTTATTATTACTATACAAGTTTTAAGCTTCGTGTAGAAAATTATATAACAAAAGACTGTAGTGTGAGATGGGTTGGAAGCTGGGTAGATTTGACGGGGATGGGTGACGGGTAGGAAAGAGAAAGAAATGCTTTAAATCACCATCAAACAAGTATCTGCTTTTTACCTTTCTTTCCTTTTCGTCCTGTTTTTTCTTTTCTCTCGTATACTTCGAGTGATCTTAAAAGCATTTTTATAATGGAGTAATTTCGGTTATATCTAAACTCTTTTTTATATTAATATTCCAAAAAGTGTATCAAATTCACACTCTTCTACTAATTGATATTATGCGAACTAATATGTTTAGAATTTGAGGCAAATTTCACACACGCAGAAATATACTGTTTTTTATATTTCATTATCTTTACCTCGTTTTTTTTTAATCCTACATCCATTCCTCTTTATTCCTTTATCTCAACACAGACCCTAATGCACACTCTTATTTAGTATTCTTTACATACAACCTTATCTTATTCATTGTTCCTATTTTAAACAACATTTGACGTAACCTCCTGATATTGACTTCCTGTGACGGAGAAGATCTGATATGTTCATTGCAAACTTTGCTTTCGTATAAGTTGTATCGCCTGAACAGGTTTTTAGTTACTTAAAAGTCGTTGCCCAAAATATGTTCATAACTGTGTACCAACATAGTACTGCCTATATAAAAACAAATAAAAAATATATCTTCACTAATTCGGTATTGAACACTCTCTTATTTATCTCATTAAACTTCATAGTTTACTTTATATCTGGAAAATAATAACCTCGGATTAAGTTTAAGATGTTCAAAAGCTTAGACTAATGAAAACAACGAAGTTGTTAGATATTGCTCAATAAAAAGAGCAAACTTTTTTATTTTATTTAAGGATAAACAGTTACATATGGTCACTACAAACAACCATCTGTTTCAATCAATGAGACTTACTCAGGCGACGCTGAACCCATCGACTCCACAACGACAAATGAAAAAAAAATGAAAAAAGTTTGATGTTTTAACTTTTTCCCTATTTTTCTTTGTGGCGTCGATGGATTAAGGGTCGTCTGAGGAAGTCTCATTGACTGAAACAGATGACGGTTTGAAGGGAACATATGTAACTATTTATCCTAATATATATATATATATATATATATATATATACACATGTATATATATATATATATATATATATATATATATATATATATATATATATATATATATTGAACCCTTTGCTGGAAACTATTTTAAAGATCGGTTTAGAGTTCACAAATGTTCCTTCAATAATCCCATCCACCCCATCAAAACCTAATTATCCACCCACTACTTAAACCTGATTCAAAATAATCTCATACCTACTATTAAATGGTATATTCTAAAAATAATCTGACACATGTAAATCTTTATATTCCCCTGCTTCCTTTGTTTACATGAAACATTTTTATTACTAACTTTAAAGATAGAGATAAATTATAAAACATTAGAAATGAAACGTTAACTGCTTGTACGCATTACATCTATCACCTTCTTAGCAAATTAAGATCCTACTGAAGTTCATATGACAAAGCCCCCCAACGTAAACCATTGCACACTCTTAACGCTATTACTTTACCCATTAAAAGTCACAACATTATGCATAACATTAAACACTATTTTACTTATTTTTACTTTTCAAGCAGATTACTTTAATGTTTGATTTTAATTTTTAATGAGGTATTTTGCTCCTTTGAGATTATCTCATCCTCCTTATACCTTTAATTGCCACACATTTTATTAACCAAAAAATACTTTGAATGTTTATTATGGTCAATTTGTAAATCCCCCATCTTCTCCTAAATCCATGTGTAATATTCTCCACTAATAATTCCAAACATAGTTATGCGTAATATTCCTCATTAATAATGCTAAACTATTAGAAATAAAGTTAGCTATGTAATTGAGTATTTAAATGTCTGAAAGCACTACAATATCCCACATTAATAGAAATTCCACACCTTTCAAAAACTTCTCCTTTCTTAACACTGCCCTTTAATCAACTCCAATTCTAAAATCTACCCAACAGAACTGATAACTGAGTTCCTACCAAAGAGATTTTAATATAAGCTTTCTTAGACACATCTGTTTACCCGTTGAAACTGGACGTAACTTACCTCTTTTTACACCCCCACCGTCGCCATGAACGATTGCTGTCATCATCCAGAACTCAACCAACTCTTTTGACACGATCAATTACCTATTTTCCGCCTTTCTTTGTTTTCCCATTCTTTTTCCCCTCTCAGGTCCTATCTTATCTTTATAAGTTTACCAAATTTTAATTTATATTTTTTATTGCTTTTGCCCTCTACCTTCTTTTCCTCTTTTCCCTTCTTCCCTTTCTATATCTCTCTCTTCTATTCCCTTGGCATTAAATATCCATATGTAATCACAAAAAAAACATATCTTTCCTCATTAATTTTATATTAACTTGAATCGTTTGACGATATGGGTGGATATTTTTTTCCTATCTATTGAAACACTTTGTAAGGAATTAAGTTAATACCCTTAAGGTTGTAATAATTAAACACATATTTGGCCGTACTAACGTATTGATGAGTTTTTATCCTTGTTTTTACTACGTATACCTCTTTAAAGTTTCGTGGTTAAATTTTAAATTCTGATAAAACAATATATAGAGACATATATTCGATTTAAGAATTTATTGTTTGACAAAAGGAATATATAGAAGGGGTTATTTTAATTTCCTTCATCCATGGATTTTCAACAATGCCTCATATCATCAGAGGAAATGAAATGCAGTTAGTAACATGTTCAACTGCGAATAGACGTTATTTTACTTTTCAGCACAATTATTGAAAATAGTTTTTTGAGTAGTTGTGGATAATTATATGGAGAAAATTATACGAAAAGAGTTGATATGGAATGTTTGGAGGGTTACTTGATGTTTGAGTGAGTGTTTTATATTCTGTGGTTAATTATATATATTTTTTATAAGGGGAGAGTTGATTTAAATGTGCGGCTGGGTATGTGATCGCCCAGGCGTGGTTAATTTTAATTATTTATATAATGATTACTTGTATAATCACCTATCAAACCTAAACGTAAGTGAAAATATAAGCATATATATACCCACAGCACACACATACGTACATATACATATATAGACATCCACATATACATATAGATAGTATACATTTACGTACAAACACTGATCCATATTATGCTTACATAAATACAGACTTATATACATACGCATCGTTATACTAATGCATATGTGCACTCAATTACATATATACATATCATAACGCAAACACGCATATTAGAGAAGGGAACTACTTATACATCCGTGTTTGCGTTATGATATGTATATATGTAATTGAGTGAAATAAATAAGTTTTGGTAACGAATCCTTTATCGATTGATTTCTAGTGGTGAGAAGTCAGATAAACTCAATTGGAAACTGTTAATGAGTTATGCATCTTAATTCTGCATGGAATAATACAAAAAAGGGTAAGAAGTGTTGATGTGTTCCAACTACGCCGATTTTTTTTTGTAAAAGTATAATTGTTAAAAGAGTTCTTTAAGAACCACCAGAGGAACTGATTTGGCAGCCAAGTTGAACTATAAATTTCATTTTCTATCATTCTTTCCTTTTCTATTTTTCTTTTTGATAAAATTTTATATCAGTTTACCTTGGTCTCTTTATTTTTTATTAAATTTATTTTAGAACTCTTAGTCTCGTGCAACGGGATAAAATTCGTTGAATGTAACGATAAAACCTTCGTTACTCTGCCAAATCACGTGATATTAAATGTCTTTTGTACTAGTAGTATTTTTACCCTGAATGGTTTTTACACCAGTCTTACTAAGATTTATGTAAAGCCATTTTTTCTTCTTAAACCCAAAGTTTAGTTGTTTCTTTAAATATTTCTCTATACGTAATTATTGCTAATTATTTTATCCAAATTCTATAAAAAGCATGCTCACGCCAATGTGGCTGCCTTATTGATCGCCATCTTGTCTTGTTAAGTTTCGGGTTATGGCGAACTTTTAAGACGTTTGTCTGTAATAAATTAGATCTTTGTTTCTGATCTTTTTTCCTGAACAGATCGCTATTGCATCGTTTTCTCACTGTTCTGCTTAGGTTTAGTTAGTTTGTTTCTGTGGAGTTCTTGTTAAAGAAACTGAAGTATAGCCGAGAGAAAATATTATTTATATTTGAGTCTCTAGGAGATTCAAAGGAAATTGATGAATCCAGATATGTATTGTATAAGACCCAAGTAAATGAGCAATTCGCATCGGCGGAGCTTCTGTAAGAAAAGTTGGCCAATGCCTACTTGGAAGAAAATATATACAAAAAGAGCTCAATATTCAAATTACAGACACTAGAGAAATTGGCAGGACTTTCTCCTATTAAGTTAAATGGCGTCTCCTGTCTTAGGTCTTTAAAAAAGGACAAAGGGATAAACGTGGAGGTCTTCAAGTCCAACGTAAACACATTCCTGATGAACCGCCCTCTTTAGTAGACACTTTAAATATCCACACTAACATACTGCACTTACAATAACCCTTATCCCTGAGTGGCTTCTGGGCCTTGATAAGTGGTCACAACCTTGTAAAAAAATTGGATGTCCTAAATTCCACGATAAGTACTTGAAATCTAACAAATTAGCTTTCTTGAACTTTCATAAGGAGTTCTTGAATTGTGTTTCTAATTTGGATAACGACGCGTTGAAGCTGGTGCTATTAAAAAAAACACTTATCGGTTTACGCGTTCGAACTGATAAAGCATCTTTCTGTTTCGGATGAGAATTATTCTGTAGCTATAGATCTACTATGTAAAGAATTTCTAGATGAAAACTGTATAGTAGAGTCTATCCTCTCTTCCTGGTTAGATGTGGACTGTCTATACGGCAGTTATGCAGTGAAAAACATACTTGAATAATGTGAAAACTCAAGTATATGAGTTGAAAAAGTCTTTTAAAATAAATTTCCTAGAGGATGGTTCCCCAGGGAATCGATTGTTGAGCTTTATAATATTTAACAAGCTCCCTGCCTCGTTTAAATCAGAGTTGATTCATAAATTGGATAATAATTATCCCTTCCTTGTACAAATGTTGGACAACAGCACCGATATCCTTAGAACCTTGGAGTTTTGCAGGAACGACTGGTGAATTATGGAAGAAAATCTTTTCCTAAAATTAATCTTCCTATGCAAAATAGGAAGCCCTCTACATTGGAAAATTTTCACGTTAATGCGTCTAAAATTAAATATAGTTGTTTTTTTGTCGATCTAATAATCACAGGGTTTATATGTGCAAATCAATACCGACCTATGCCGACAAGATAAAAAGATGTAGAGAATTGAAGATTTGTTCTAGATGCATTAGTAATCTACATATGGATAATGTCTGTCCTATTAAAGAAAAGAAATCTGAGTTGTACTGGTCATGTAATGGACCTGGCCATCTTAGTATTATTTGTCCTGGATCGATTAAACCAATCGTCTCTTCTAACGCTAGCTGGTCGACTAGCGAATTTTCTCTTTTACTTGTAGTTAACATTTCAGCAAATTTGTATGGCAAAGAAGTTACATTTAATTGCATGTTAGATGCAGGTAGTGAAAAGTCTTACTTGTGTAAAGAATTGTTACATGACTTTTTTAATGAGTTACTCCCATTGAAAAATCTTAAATTCAATGTTAAGACATTCCACGGTAATGAGACAAAAAACTTTAAGGAGATAGTTCTAAATGTCAGTTTTCCGGATAAATCAAGATCTGTGCCTTTTTTTGATAGGCGAGCATCTGGATCTGCCCTTTCAGATTAAAGGACTCTGTAAAGTGGTCGCTGACTTGAAGGATCACAATGTAAAGTTATCCACAGATTTTTCTAATATCAGAGATAACATTCTTCCTGTGCATGGTTTGGTAGGTATTGATATCATAAAATATATAAGACCCATGCAGATAATCAGATTTAGAGACGGATTTGCATTTGAGTTGTTTCAAGGAATAGTCTTCTTCGGGGATATTAATAACTTTAAACCCTTTCGACCTGTGCAGGAACAGGCCGCCCTTAATTATAATCCTATTGTAGGAGAATTTTCTTCTTGCGACATCACGCACGTCTACTTTTTCATGGATACAAAATCTAAATATTTCGACCCTTTGACGAATCTGCGGTTGAAAGAAACGCCGATAAAATGTTTAGCTTGGAACCTTTAGGTATAATCGAAGTGACTAGCGATTACGATAAGGCGAAAATCGAGATATTTCGTCCTTCTATCAAATACTCCAATAACTGTTATTATATTACTTTTCCTTGGAATTCGGAAAAACTTAGTTCCTTCTAATTATCAGGTGTCCTTGGCTGTTTTAGATAGGGTTGTGAAAAAGTTATCAGATAGAGGATTGTACACGGATTATTGCCAAGAATAAATCACTGCCCACACAAGTTGTGGAGAAGAACTAACAAATACTCCTATAATAAATTTGGACAAGTTCTGTTTTAATAAATTAAGTAGAATATTGACGGTAGTTTTTCGGTTCATTGCCAAGTTAAGGAGAGACTATCATGATGATGCTATTGTCAAGTCTAAGTTATACTTGATTAGTTTAACCCAGAGTTAATTCTTCGGTAAGGACAAGAATTTCTTACAACAAACCAAAGTAGACGAGATACCTCAGTTGGTATCGAAATTCAATTTGTTTTTAGATGAAGGGTTTAATACGGTGTCGTGATCAAATCGATAGTTCTGACTTCTTTTCTATTGATGTGAAACACCCTATTTTGTTACCAAAATCTTGTCATATTACAGATTTGATAATTATGAATTGCCATATTAACTGTAAACACTTAGCTATTGCCGCAACTCTTAGTAAATTGCGTACTGCTGGGTTTTGGATACCCAAAGCTAGACAGGCAATTAAAACTGTCCTGACTAGTTGTGTCTTGCGTAAAAGGTATAATGCCTTGTCTTTTAGATATACGAATGTAACTAATTTTCTACACACGGGGATAGATTGTATTGGTCATTTGTGGGTTGTAGAAAATAGTGAAGTTAAGAAAATGTATATCTTAATCTTCACTTGTTTTAATATCAGAGCAATTTATCTGGAATTAGTACCTGATATGTTTGCCCATTCAGTAGTGTTGGCCTTAAGATTTTTTAATCAGTTTGGTGCACCCTCGCGTATTTACTCAGATAACGCCTTGTCCTTCGTCGCCGGTTGCGGCTTGATTAAGAAAGTTTTTGTGTCTAATGTGTTTTAGGGAACAACAATCCTTGTAGTATAAAACACCTTAGTCTTCCCATGTATTCAACTTGGTTTGGAGCGGTATGGGAAAGGTTGATTAAGACAGTTAAAAAGTGTTTGTTTAAGATCATAGGACGTAATAAGTTGGATCATTTCCAACTATTAATGGTACTATCTGACTTATAGTAATCCATAAAGGAAATCCCATTAACCTATCGTTGCTCTGACGATTCCAGTTTGGAAGTGATCAACCATAGTGCGTTCATTCGTCCCTTCCATGGAAATACAGTGTTTTTGAATCTCGATGAAACACCCGTTGCTGCGAGTCCTCCTAATCGCAATGATCTAATAGAAAGTTTAAAGGGTAGAGATTCCTTGTTGGAAAAGTTTAAATTGTTATAGTACGAAGAGTACTTATTAAGTTTAAGGGAATTGTCAAAAGACTTGTATCAATCCAATTTTGAAAATAAGATCAGAATAGATGATGTAGTATTAATAAAAAGTTTTACTAAACCTAGACCTTATTGGTCCTTAAGAAGGGTAGTAACGCTCAACTATGGGAGCGATGGAGTGGTTCGTTCTGTATAGGGTAAGAAAGGAGATAGATTCCAGGAACATTCTATCAAACATTTATACCCCTTGGAGCTCACTATTTCACATTTGTACCAAGTACCATCTCTTAATTCTAGCGATAATGTAGGTGTAGATGAGATCCATAGCGAATCTCAGTCGAAACCTGTTCGAGCGGGAAGATCTGTCAAAGACAGATATCCTGATTTCGTTTGGTATTAATTACATTGTTTGGAGTTTTCTTTTTTCTCATTTTTCTTTTTTTAATTAGGAGAGTATAAAAATTGTATTTTCCTTTTTCTCTATTTACCTCCCCTTCCTTTTTTCCGCTATTAGTGTCTTGCTACTTTCTCCATCCTCTTCTCTCCTAATTGGTGTATTTTATCCTCTCTTTCTCCCCTTCTTTTCACCCTTCCCTCGGTGTATCTGGTGCGACTACTTCTTGCTGTGTCACGTGGGATTCGATTGGCTAAAATATTGAGCGCGCCATTTTAAAAAGAGTGAATCCAGCAGAAGCTTGGGGGGAAAACACCAAAGACTGGCAGTACACTAAAAGCATCAGAGCGGTGTTGGAACTAAAAAAAACATTAGAGCGGTATTAGGCTTTGAAAGCATCAGAGCGGTGTTGCGACGGACTGAAAGAACCGGAACGGTTTTGCGACCTTTGAATTACACCAGAGCGGTGTTGGGACGTTTGAAATACAATAAGAAAGTAATATTAACCATCGAGATTATTAAACTTACCAAACAAATCCTGAACGGAATCGAAATCAGATAAAATTATGAATTCTAGAAACAAGCAAAACAAAGCCTGTTTTCAATTTCCCGTGACCACAGTTGGAATGACTATTTTTCGATAAAATAGTATCTATACGTTATTTCCGGATTAATATTATATTCGATATTAAATAACTCAAGAAAGGGTTGATATGCCGTGAAAAAAAAACAAAGTAAAAGAAATAAATTTTGGTAACGGATCCTCCATCAATTGATTTCTAGTGGTGAGAAGTCAGATAAATTCAATTGGGTACTGCTAATGATTTATGCATCTTAATTCTGCATGGAATAACACAAAAAAGTGTAAGAAGTGTTGACGTGTTCTAACTACACCGATTTTTTTTTTATAAAAGTATAATTATTAAAAGAGTTCTTTAAGAACCGTAAGAGGGACTGATTTGGCAGCCCAATCGAACTATACATTTCTTTTTCTATCATTCTTTCCTTTTCTATTTTTTCTTTTTGATAAAATTTTATACCAGTTTACCTTGGTCTCTTTATTTTTTATTAAATTTATTTTAGAACTCTTAGTCTCGTGAAACGGATAAAATTCGTTGAACGCAACGATAAAATTTCCGTTATTACTGTGAATATATGTCATCTGTCAAGACTTAACGAAACTACTATTACTACTACTACTACACACACACACATAAATGTATGTGCGTGTGTGTGTTTAGGCCGCATTTATATATATAATATATTATATCATATTATATAATATATGTATATATTATATAATATATATATATATTTATTATATACATATATATGTATATATATATATATATATATATATATATATAGTGGCTAGTAAAGGTAATTAATAAACACTCAGAAAAGGATATAATAAAAAATAAAGGTATTTGTATTTACAACACCATATACGTAGAGAAGGAGCTGTGTAGTACTTAGCGGTAATATTGTTTACTACGAGTATCATCTCAAAGTATATTTTTACCGTTCAGAATAGTGGAGATATTGTGGATAACTGATTTCTCACAACACACTTTTACCAAGTCTTTTTATTCTGTAAAAACTTGGTAATATCTGTTCTGTTCTAGATCGAAAGGTATTTCGACGCTAAATTTTCACTTTCTGCCCAACCGATTGTTTTCTAGGGTTTGGGGGATGGGATAATGATCGGACGTCTCACAAATGTACGGATAATATATCGCTAATTTTGTCTGAGTGACGTTTTTAAAATTCGTTTTTTTTAGGGTTTATGAATATGTCTCATATATTGTAAGATATATAGCATATCACTAATCATTTTTAATTTGATTTCAGGTAGACGTTATTTGAGTAATATTTCACATTAATTTCTGTATGCCATCTTAATTGCGTTATATAATGCCAGTTTGTTTCGAAGCTAATACAAACGAACAGCAATGTTAAAAACTCGTATAGTTGGAAAAACTCGGCTCCAGTTTATGTGTGTTTTGCTTTGTCTCTATTGCTTTAACCGATTGATTATTTTAAAATGACTTTCTTTTAAGTATTTTCTTGATTATAATACTTTTCTTCAGCTCAATTCTCAATTTTACTCGTCGTAGCGTCGTCATTTCTCGATTTGAATTGGATTTTTTTAAGTACTATTTTGAGAACATCTTTTTTCTCCGATGTCCAACGAAAACGATTTCTTCTCATTTTTATATCGCTTGTTGAAATACATATATGACGTAGTTGTTCGTTTCCAAGTTAGGTATGGCTTTCTGTTGCAGAGTTTCAGTGTGGTTTTATTTTCTCTTTTTAAAACCAGTTTGTTGTAAGTGACAAGTATTTGCTGTAGGTATCCCATTTATTAATTCGAGTTCGTCGCCAAATTTATTGTGAACATTAAGAAAGACTCGAGTTCAGTAAAATGCATTTGTATGTAAACTAGACAGAATACATAGAGAACGAACGTTCTAGTAAAGAGTTCAAATATAACATTTTCTAATAAAGGATTCAAGGATACAACTTTCACCTTACAAAAGACATGATTCCATTTCTGTTTGATGAAAACCAGTTTACTTCTTATTTTTTGTTGCAGACTATTTACTAATTAGCCACTTGTGTACAAATCCCAAGAGCGATATAAACTTTCTATCATATCAATGTGCCACGAGCGAGATTGGAGATGCACCGCTGTACAAGTCATGCTACTGACCGATTAAAAGATCATTTGGTCATGCATCGAGAACTTCATCAATATGAAATTCCATACACCAAAGATATCCTAATCGCCGCCATCCGCCGAGTATTTGCCGAGCTCCCGCCGACGCTTGTGGAAAAAAGCATTCTCCCAGCCCCGAAACCGTATTGACGCATTGATTGAGGCTGAAAACAGCTATATCGAATAGATGTCAGCTCTACTACATAATAAAGTTACCTAAATTGATTATTTTCAATGTAAGAAAGAGCAATTTTTTGAATGCATTGTTCTCTCTTCAATTGCAGCATAATCATACTTTTTACTTCAAACATGCACAAATAGTTAAATAGTAAAGTTTATTTCTATTAAACCGCGACGGAGACTTGTTGAATCCGCGCTTATCGAAGATTCAAGCACAATAAAACAGATGGACAGCTCTACAATGTTTCGCCATTTATAAGTAAACTCTTATTAAAAGAAAATAATTTAATTTTTGACATAGGTTAATTGTCTCACGCGATAGAAAACACGTCTTATAATAATTAACACATATAATCAGTCAATAACTTACATAACAAAAAATATACTAATTTCAGTTCAGTTACACATGCGTATTTGAATTATAACAGACATATTTATTCCAAAGAGTATATGAATTATATCTTGGCTTCTTTAAATATATACTCGATTATATGACGTTATAAAAAAAACTTACTCTATTTCACAACGTCATCCACCCATTTTTTTTTGAATTTCTAATTTTTTCTTTTCTGAAATACAACAAGGTCATTCATTTCATTACATCGAAATATATTTTCAAATATAAGTACCGGTGTTTTGCTTTCTGTATTTCATGCATCCAGAAGAAATCTCGCAGAAACGCGAATCATAACTTGGGGCAAAGTTCAACGATTAGACCTTTGATAACTCTAGCAAACTTCTCCGCCACTTTGGAGTCTAAACATTTGACATTTTGGATATAGATTTCTTGGACATTGATCTAACTTAATAACTAGATTTGAGCCCAAACCAATAAATATTAAGGGGTTATAATACGAGGCAAACTTGTAAAAAAATTGACCGCTTTTTTTTTTTTGCTCAACCTCCAAACACCCGGGCAACGCCGGGCTGAAATGCTAGTAAAACATAAATAAATGTTAAGAGAAATCTTCGCCCGATATTATCATAAATTTAATTTCATTCCTTGTATATTAATTAAGAAATAGAAACAGCTTGGAAAAAGAAAGAAAAAAGAAAGGCAGGGTGAATTGAAAAATTTGAAAAAAAGAGAAAATTAAACAAAAAAGAATAGCGGGAGAGGAAGGGAAATTTTGAAGATGATGGAAAATAGGAAAAAAGAAAACTGAGAGAAAAACACAACATAATTTTAGATAAATATGATTTAAACGCTAATATATATTAGCTAACCAACTGTGGACTATCTATATATTGATTAAAGATGGACGTATAATCTTGCTATAAGATATTTTCGATTAGATGTGAGCATTAGGAATGTATGTCATTACATCCTATAAGCTGTCTACATTTTAGCAGCTGCCAAGAATTTAAGTAACTTTAATTTAGACCCGTATCGCTTTGTTCGCACACTATCATTGGAAATTTCACTCGAAGAAACCGAAGAATATTTTACCTGTCGGCAAGTATATTATGTCTATATAAACTAATGTATTAACTTTTATTTATTAAGCAGAAATCAAATCGTCGTGATCCGTGGCATTTTATGGATACCGTAAAGCTTGTAAAAGAACGCTAAAATGAGAACCCTATTAAATCATGTACCTCATGTTAAATAAAAAAAGACACCTTGTAAAAATGAATGAGTTTAATGTTCAAGTTTTAAGGATTAAATAGTTGGAGTTATGATTGAAAATATATTAAGACAGGCGCTGATATCATTTGATTTAAACAGCATTTTCATTATTTTTCCGAATCGTCTCTATCATACATTTTTATTATTCCTTTATTCCATTATTCCTTTGCATTACTAAAGTCTAATAACACACACACACACACACACACACACATAATTTGAGGTTGTTATTTTACAAAAGTAGAGTAACTAGTGAAATATAACAAGGTTAATACAAGAGGGCTTAATACGGAAGTAGAGCACGTTACATTTTCGATTTGTCTTTACATAAGCAGTAATTTGTTGCTGCACAGTAATGAGCATGTTTCTGTCTTCTTGTATTTAGTAACTTTCGTAAATAAACGTTGTTGCCTGAAGAGGTAACTAGTCACTAAATATTAGAAGACCGAAACATGCTCTTATATATATATATATATATATATATATATATATATATATATATATATATGCATATATATATATGCATATATATATGTATATATATGCATATATATGTATATATATAATATATATATAATCTGGAAAAAGATAATTGACCGTTGTTCAGGTTTTACGTACAGCTTTTCTTAGAAACGCCATCAGAGGTTTTCTTGATTTGTTTTGCTGTTTTAATTTCCGTACCTGATGTTGTTGTTCAAGGAAATTATACAATAGAACTATTAATGTTTGTATATAAATGAAAAAGCAGATGCAAAGATATATAAACAAGCTATATAAAAGATAATATTTAACTCATATTTATTGAGGGGAATGTTGTGTAATTATACTAGTGACAGATGTTTTGAATAAAACTTAGCAAAGTACAAGACCGCTTAACGGTTTATTGATATAATCTTAAAATTTGTATCGAGTTTGAACTTTTAAAAATTTCCTTGTGTTTATGTTAAACACACACACACACAATTATACTTCACTGTTTGTATATATATATATATATATATATATTAATATGTATATATATGCATATGTATTATATGTATATATATGCATATATATGCATTTGTATATATATATACATACAAACATATACGTATATTTATATGCATATGTATACATGTATATATATATGCATATGTGTGCCAAAAAAAATTAAATTTGAGGATTGTAGTTGCTACAGAAGATACTATAATTAACTTATGTTTATCGTGACATTCCGTTACAACTTTTGTCCTGAAAATTCGAGCGTTATTATCCCAGCAGATAGCATTTTTATCTGGAACATTTTCTCGATTAAGTAAGCAAAAATATCGAATAATTATAATTAATTATTCCACCGTGCACGAAAATATAAAACACGGATATTTCCAATATACGGCAGAATAATCATGACGGATTAACTTTAATATTTAAGACTGCAGACTGGATTGGATGCTCCTGTCGATTGTATCTTAATATGCACATAGACAGTGTGTGGAGATGTAGTAAAGAATTATTCATAGGGGAAATGATATTCTTCAATGCTACGGAACCTGTCATGGCGTTTCTACATTATTATAAACGCGTTTAAACATTTGAGTTCGAAAGCAGTAATTTTGTATGGTGATATCGTTAGGAAATCTAGACTTGTTAAGCTCTTATTATTATTATTATTGAAACAGAATTATTCTGACAATCATTATCCTGTTATATTAGCTGTCGACGGTTTCTCATCTTTCTTCATAATTCGTACTAGTGATCTACGATCACTTTCCGGGAGTTGCTTTCTATAAAATTTTATTATGGTTCGGAAGTGTTCTCATCTTTTCCATGGGCCGCCATTTCTTTTGAGACAGTTATCCTTCATACGGCCACCATCTCAGCACCTGCTGATACTGACACCAACAAGTTTCCCTCTTAAGAAAACTGATGAATTTTTCTGACGAATTTTAACGAATACTTAATGCATAGCAAGTATAATCATGCATAGATAAGAAATCAATATAAACATTTTTATAAGTGTTTCAAAATGCAAGAATCGGTAGTTTTTTCATTATATATATATATAAAGCTGAATGTGTGTGTGTGTGTGTGTCTGGTCACGAACAGGCTCCTATATGGTTGGCTATTTTAAAAAGCTGATTACATATAATGATAGAAGATGTATGTAAACACAGGAATGCTTATGTTTGATCTGACAGAACAGTGGTTCATTAAAACTGTGGGGTCTACGTTCGCTCCTGGTTCGCAAAGTATGGAAATAAAAAATTAAAAAAATTAAAAAAAAACGTTTACAAGTTTTTTGATATAGATGTACATAAGAATACATTGATAAGTATGTTTTAATTTGAATAGAGATAGTGTAATAAATTTATGGGGTCTGCGTTCGCGCCTGGCCTCCATATAATGGAAATGGGCACAAACTTTAATAAAGACTTTTCATATCTAACTGCGTAAGTATACTTTGATAATTATGTTTCAGTTTAAAGAAATATGGTATAAAAAAAATTATAGGGTGTTCGTTCGCACCTGACCTCCATATAATAGAAATATGTCACACAGTTTAAGATGGTTTTTAATATAGATCCACAGAATATTGTGATAAGTGTTTCAGTGTGAAAAGGTATGGTATAATAAATTATGGGGTTTATCTATTTTATTTTTACTTTCATCATATTTTGCTTTGGTTTTGATACCCCCAAATTCAACCCAAATTTACAACCCTTCGTTTTCATAACCTATCATACTTTCATAAATCAGAGTCCATTTTCCGTAGGCTGTTTTTGAACCCAGTCAACGACAGGTACATTTGCTAGTATATATATATATATATATATATATATATATATATATATATATATATATATATATGTATGTATGTATGTATACATATATTGTATACGGTATAATCACATTGACACACCAGTGCTCGTCAGATCACCGGAGTATAGTAGCGTTGATTCTGACTAGCACCAGATGGGTTTTTAGTTGGAAATTATAGACGTTGCATGTGCTCTCTGCTTATCTCGGCATTGTTTCTAATCATCCTGACCCTCCATTTCACAGTGGTATTTTACAAAGTCGACTCACAATAGGTGCGTTGGAGATTTTCCAACTCGTGCAACAGAAACTCCCCGCGTAGGCACTCTACACTGTGGGTATCCATAGTTTGCCAAGACTGAAAAAAGTCACCATATATATATATATATATATATATATATATATATATATATATATATATATATATATATATATATATATATATATATATGTGTGTGTGTGTGTGTGTGTGTGTGCATATAATTTGTTGTATATAAATTCTTAAAAGTGTTTCTAAATGAAGGCATTTTTGAAATGGAGGTAACAAATGGAACAATACTTGTACACATTTTCTCTATAAAAATTCTTTTCCAAATCGGAAAAAAGATTTTCATAGTCGCACAAACACAACCGGAATTATTCAAACTACATTTTGCAGAACACAATACGAATCGTCTGGTTTCAAATAATGATATTACAGCTCAGGCAAAATAGAAGAGGCTCAATGAAACGCAGTTATTGTGTATAGATTTGGCCATGGAGATCTGTGGTCTCTCCATACTTTTAGTTGAAGTATACATGACAAAACAATTTTACCTGTGTGGAACCGATACACGTATTTGTTGAGAAATTGTTCACCGATTATCAAGCAATATGTCTTTTTATAATCTTATCAGTAAACAATTTATGAATGTAAATATTCCTTAATAGAATAATGATTTATAAATAGTCAGCATTATATGCATTATACTAGCAAAGCTACACACAGACACGCACAGACACACACACACACATATATAATATATATATATATATATATATATATATATATATATATATATATATATATATATATATATGGGAAAGAGAAAAGAAAAATCTACAGCATTGAAATAATATCAACGTTTCGTCCGGAGGGGGAGGGCTTATTCAGGATGATAAAATGATTGAGGAAAATTAAGTTAAAACCATGATGAACTGAAAGATTTTCGTGTAACGTGTCTTAAACTTGTCTTATTATTTGTGCGAAAATATATATTACATATATATATATATATATATATATATATATATATATATATATATATATATATATATATATATACATTTTTCTAATGCCATAAGGTTTTTTCTTTTCTATTTCCCATAACATCATATTATCGTATTTATTCCAATCATATATATATATATATATATATATATATATATATATATATATATATATATATATATGCATACATACATTCTAATATATATGCATATATTCATATATATATATATTCATATATATATTCATATATATATTCGCATATATATTCATATATATATTATTCATATATATATATATATATATATATATATATATATATATATATATACAAATAACTTTATTATGTACATTACTATACGTCCTTATATAACATATGGGGAGAAGAAAATTTACAATATTTGTCGGTAGAATCGAATTTATTATTGCATTACCTTTTCAAACAGGCTTTTAAAATGTTTTCTTGACCGTCTATTTCAATTTGCGTTGTGCATTCACGCATGATACACGGAATGGGCCCACTTATGTTTATATCAGACTGAATTCTATGTAAAACCATTGATGATAAAAATAATGTAGATGTGTGAATATATATATATATATATATATATATATATATATATATATAGAGAGAGAGAGAGAGAGAGATAAACTTTAAACTAAAAAAAAAAGAAAGTTCTCGATAACGAACACAAAACTTCAAACAAAAAAACTATTACAGTAAATGTATAGGCATTGTTTCATTGAATATGAATATTGTTGCTATATATTCGTATGTTCAATTCAACTAATGCAAATTTAATTCATACCCCCCGATCATCCGTTTTCAGGAATTATTTAGTATACTTGAGTTAGTTGTGCTATAGTTATTTAGTATACTAGTATTGAGTTGTGGTATTGCCCCACCTATTATTCGGCTTGACATTCCTCTTGTTATAAATGACAAACCATTTAAGAGACCACTCCGAAAAACATCGGGAATTCTTTACCGAATGTGTAATCAATGGAGTATATCACGAATATAATGAGTGCGAGCAATTGACTTTAATAACACAATTCGATTTCATGATCATAATGATCGCTGATCTATCTACCTCGATATATGCGCTTTTGCTCCCTACAACAAGAAAGTAAAATAATTTATGTAAAACATAAACGTATGTTTACATTCAAACAGGTTAGTAAAATAAAATTGCGAATTAGTAAAGTATAAGTATTTTACTAAATATGCGCCACAAAAAAATAAAAATTGTATCATCAACTAACTGCTTCAAGGTTAGTTATTTTCCAATAATTTATTAAAATTCATGCGATATTCACGAAGTTATGGTATTTTATTTATTATCAAAGAATTTATATTGCACATTGCGTTATTGCAGACCGCTTACAATGCCAAAAAAATGGGCGACTGAAGGTTATCGAAAAGAAAAGGATTATTGCATTAAAGATTTAGCAACAGAGCTTGAAGAGAATTCCAAAATATTGGCTTCCTTTGTGAACAATCTTAACACTATATCCAGAAATGAAACGGGCACCCTCGGAGAAACATTTCAGATCGTGATATTCGGACAATTCATAGAGAAGTCAACCGAAGCCAAAACAGCATCAGTGCTTCCATTTTTGCAAGAGCTGGTATCGCTCCAAAATCCAGGTAGGCCCGATGCAGTGTGTTGAATGAGATGACAAGAGACATCTCACTTTTACTAAGATCTCTATTGAAGAAAACAACATAGGAAAAACGAATAGATTGGGTAGGGAATTACATGGAAATGGGGTTCCAACGTGCCATACTTAAGGATGAGGACCGTGTTATTCTTGACGGTCCGGATGGATGGACCCAAGTTCTGAACCCGTACGGAACACCGACCGATTACAGGGTACATCGCCTACATGGAGGTGGAGGCATCATGTTTTAGGCGGGAATAATCGGCGATTTGTTTGTTGGACTACTCCGAGTGTCAGAGAGTGTAAAGGTTACCAGCAATGCGTACATGGCCTTTGTGGATAATTATTTGTCGAAATGGCTAGATGACTTACCATTGTCATGTCGCTTTCAGATGGGTTTTATGCATGACAATGCATCATCCGTTCTCTTAGAACTACTACAGCCTTCCTTAAGTCTCTGGACTTCTTTGGAGAATCCCTCATGACCTGGCTACTGTTTTCTCAAAACCTTAATCCCATTGAACATCTCAATATTTAAAAGAGGAGTTTATTAGGAAGGAGAGCAATTTACTTCAAATAATGCTCTATAGAGGAAAATCATTTATGTCGCTAGAGCCGTACCTTTTTTTCAGATTGAACGATTGACTTTCTCGGTGGACAAAAATCTACTTTAATATATTTCAAAATTTTGGTGAATATGACGATAAATAATTCATTTATTTAAGGCTTCGCACCAAGAGTGTGCTTTTGTATACTAATATTTGAAGAAAAATACGATACAAAATTTATAATTAGACAATGTAATTTTGCCCTAAAACAATATTTGGATCGACCTCTAATAAAGCGATGGACAGTGACAATTCATTCATAATAAATAAAACGCCACAACTTCGTGAATATCACATGGACTTGAATAACATTTTTTGAAATAACTACCCTTAAAGAAATCCTTTTGAGATACAATTTGTTTTGTTCCGTACATTTAGTGAAATATAGGGTTTGTTCCGTACATTTAGTGAAATATTAATATTTTATTAATCTTCAATTAAGCGATTATATTCATCCCGATAGATTCGCAGCTCATGAAAAGTCCATCCGGCTTGTGACTCCCGTTTCCCAAAACTCATCTTCTTAAATCCGATATTAAAAGCCATTTTTTTTATTCAAAGGTTAGCAATATTCTTTCTTTTAACTTATTTTAATATGTTTCCTATACAAATAAATGTAATTTGTAATAAAAAATGCTTAAAATATCTATCTATCTATCTATCTATCTATCTATCTCAATTGTACAAATACAGCTTTGTCTGTGTGAATGTGTCAGTTCGTTACTTACAGACTCTGAAGCGGCTGAACAGATTTTCTTTTACATTTATAAGTCTTGGAGTGATTTTAGTTAAATTTTCTCTCAAATACCCTGATAATTACCGAAAATCGATATTCGAAACTGTTATTTCAATTTATCTATCATCAGTAAAGCCATTTATCATGTCGTCAATTAGCAGCAATAATAGAACAACGGGCTGTGAACATTTTACTGTAGCTAAGTTGATAGCGTTTTTTTTTTCATTCCGCACGTAAATTTCTTTTTTTTTCATTCCGCACGCAAATTTCTTTTTTTTTTCATTAACTGAAAAGACTTGATAATGTGCGTGTGTTTTCAGTCGTTAAAATGTAAATTATATTTCTTTGTTGAACATCTATTGAAGTAGCAACTGATCCTGACGAAATTGCAAAACAGTCTACACACTAATTTAGTGAAAATGTGATTCTAATATTTCTTATATGTCGGTTTTATAAAACATAGGCCCCAACAATCAAGCACAAGTAATATGGCCAGCAACATAAGATAAGGGATATTTTGACACAATTGACTAATTGTAGAACTATACAGCGACAAGCAAATTCATTCTTACAACGAATAGATAAATACAGTTCAAGAAGTCATAGCCCCAAAACCTCGCCAAAGTGTTTGGTTTTGAGCTAGAAGAATAGCTGCTAAGCGGACAAATTCGAGAATTGGATTGTTGCTGGCACGTTTTATCCACTGTTTGGGGGCTACGTTAATCAGTAAGATGTCAATATAACCGAAATTTACTAAATAACTTCAGGATGACAAAAAAAATATTGGAATTACCAAAGATACAGATCAATAGATACCTCCAACGCGCGCCACAATTTACCCCCCCTATATGTAACACGGTATAATTGTAATTTCTTTTCATATTATCATCCTAACGTTTTTACCATTTAATAGAAAAAGCTTCAAATTAACTGCTAATATTTTTTTTTAATTTTACAGCATACAAAAATAATGAAAATTCGAGACAAAAATCGTGTTTACATTATCAACGCTTTAAAACAACGTTCCTATGTAGTGACATTTTTAAGCCGTTCACACTCATGTTTTAAAAATCTTGTAAAAATCAAATAATAATCATATTTTCCTGAAATTTTCGATATTCAATCATTATTAAATAAACTTACATATTAAAAGAAGGTTTCAATAAATATATTAGCGGTCATATATTTTTTTAGGTGTTCTTCCCCACCCCCCATATTTCATGGTCCGAAGACTAAGCAAAATAAATGTGGGTTGATAAAAGTATCAACATTTTTTAAAGCTGAAAAGATCAAATAATAAAAAATATAATTTATATATATATATATATATATATATATATATATATATATATATATATATATATATATATATATATATATATATAAGAGTTTCTGGATATTTTTTTCTCGGTAATATAAGTATTCGAATTACAACAACAAAAAAAACAATTCTAAAAAATAGTTATTTTGAAAAAAAGACTTTAAATGATATTAATTTCAAATATTACGCGATATGAAGTTTAAATTGATTTTTTAATAACAGGTTTCCAATAATAAAAAATATATTCATATAAAAGAATATAAGACTATTGAGATAATAAAAATTGTAAATCCAAAATCAAACTTAAAAAATTCGTTTTGATTTTATTATTTAAATTGATAGAGGGTGGTTCTGATGTTTGGCTTTTTTCCCCAAAATGTACGGAGGCTTATACAGAATATTATTTTTAAATGCATGTGTCAACAGAAGACAGTAAAATTAATTTATTTTATTAACTCTAGTCTGTGTAGTTTGTTAATAAAGATGTATTTTTTTTTACAAAAGGTAAGTTTTATATTATTTTTTATCCATAGCAAAAAAAAAAAAAAAAAAATCGTCACTCCATTAATAATTATAACGCGAACGCTTATCCATAGAAATTAACACAAACACACGAAATGATGACGCCACTATTAAAATGTGTACTATTGCCGTTTTACACATCGCCGTGGAGGTACCTACAGATCAAAATAAGCATAAAAAGGCATCAAAGCAACCCCCAAACAAGGCCCGGTAGTAATGCTATTATAATAATAAATACGAAACCTGCATTAATTAAAATATCATATTTAAACGTATTTTACGACCGGCAATGCCAGGCGCCCTGCTAGAGTACTAACACAACTCAAATCAGCTTGCTTGCTAGGGCGTTTGAACCGTCCATCCGGTTGTGACATCCGGTTTGTGACATCCGGTTTCAAAAACTTCGTCTCCTTACCTATTTCATGACCGCTTTGTCTTAAGTCCGATATTAAAAGTCAATGCTGCTATTCAAAGTATACACAAGGCAAGCAATATTTTGTTTAAACTTATTTTTACGTGTTTTCCTTCCAAATAAATGTAAATTTTATTTCGTTGAGTGAAAAAAAATCGATTTAAATATAAATATCTATCTATCTATCTATCTATCTATCTATCTATCTAATTATAAAACTAAAACCGTAATGCTTGCTTGCTTTGGTGTTTGCAGTTTAAGAGTCCGTTTTAGGATCTCCAGTTTCGAGCAAACACTTGATACATACAGGCAATATAAGCGAGATTTATTAATTAAAAAATACGATGAGATTGTTGTTAAAAAAAGCAATTTAAAAATTAACGATTTCCGTTATTTAGAAAATATTTTCTTTGCCCAATATATATTTGTGGGTTATTAAAACATATTTATTCTCCAGTCCGAGTTAGACAGTACGGTTTAGACCCTCCGGTTTCGCGCAAACACTTGATAGATATAACTGATAAAAGCGAGATTTATAAATTAACTAAAAATAGTTCTTTGTGGGCATCAGATATCTACTTTAATCCCCGAATAATTAAAAAAAAATTAAAATTCCAAATTAATGCTATGTTGATTGCTTATTTCCATCCTCGAGCCGTTATTTTACTTATATGTATATGGTATAATATTTTTGTTACAATGGGGCCACCATTAATCAAGGACGGAGTTCACCCGAGGACATAGGTTTATGTTTGTACGTTTGTAGTTTGGACAATAGCGTAGTAATCGTTGCAAAATTGTTGTTATGATTTGATTATTTCATAGGACGGTTCAACAAGAACTTGTTTACATGTGACTTGAATACGACACTATTGTAGTTATCTAGAAAGCAAACTAGCGGATCAAACTACAACATGCTGGCAGTTCTTAAAAAATCTTTGTTTATGGAACCCATGTTTAGGTGTGG
The DNA here is from genome assembly GCF_053919585.1 of Euprymna scolopes. Taxonomy (NCBI): domain Eukaryota; kingdom Metazoa; phylum Mollusca; class Cephalopoda; order Sepiida; family Sepiolidae; genus Euprymna; species Euprymna scolopes. The sequence goes on from NC_136505.1 coordinate 67,732,789, forward strand.
TCACCGATAGAGAGTGGGTGGAATTGTTGATAGTGGTTTTAGCTAAGCGAGTTTTCTTTGTAAAAGTTTGACAAGTAGGTAACCATAGATTATAGCTGAGACGAGCAATCGTAATGAAAATAATGATAGAGCTGGGACAGGCTCGCAACATTTTATTCTGCGGGGAAGAAGTTGCAGGGAACAGAAAAGGGCATCATCTAGCAATTTACAAAGTCGTAAACTATGTCAAGTCAAACAACTCTTGTTCAGATATGGCAACATCACTCCATACTAAAATGCAATAGAACGGGTGTATAACATATTCATTAAGTATGTCATTTACCCTGTCCATCCTTGTCTTTTGAATCGTACACTTATTATAAATTCCGTTTTAGTTTATTTCAAGTAAGATTTCTAAAATATATAAATACTCGTATAGCTATATTTCTAACATAATTTATGAAAATTGATGAATCGTCTTTTGTTTCATGAATTCCAATGTGGATGCCCATCTATGTATAATTACATTCTTTGCTTAAGTGTCTCTTTTAAAAGGAAATGGCAATTAGAGTAATTTATTGCGAAAACGTAATAGTTATTGTAAACCATTTATTTCATATACCAGTTATGTTTAATACTAGTTATGTTTAATACCAGTTATGCTTAACACCAGTTATGTTTAATACCAGTTATGCTTAATGTCAGTTATTTTAATACCAGTTATGCTTAATGCCACTTATGTCAAATACCAGCTATGCTTAATACCAGGTATGTTTAATACCAGTTATGTTAAATACTAGTTATGTTTAACACCAGTTATATTTGATACCAGTTTGTTAACTACCAGTTATGTTAACTACCAGTTATGTTTAATACTAGTTATTTTTAATACCAGTTATGTTAAATACCAGTCATGTTAAATACCAGTTATGTTTAATACCAGCTATGTTAAATGCTAGTTATGTTTAATACCAGTTATGCTTAATACCAGTTATGTTTAATACCAGTTATGTTAAATACCAGCTATGCTTAATACAAGTTATGTTTAATACCAGTTATGTTAAATACTAGTTATGTTTAATACCAGTTATGTTTAATACTAGTTATGTTTAATACCAGTTATGTTTAATACCAGTTATGTTTAATACCAGTTATGTTTAATATCAGTTATGTTAAATAAATTTTGCAATTTCACTAATAGCTGAAGCGAAATAGTAGGTTCATACCCTCTTCGTCAATATTATTTTGTAAATTATCATACTAGATCTGATTAGATTTAAACATAGCACAGGGAATCTTCTCGTCCACAAACTTATTCTATCATCAAATCAGGTGATCGCATCATTAAATAAATCCATAAATCATAAAAAAATCACAATGTGTTGACGAAGCCTACTTTTCAGAAGAGAAAAATAAAACGAATGAATCTATTTGATCGGTGTAATAAAGCGGAATTTACAATGTCAATTGGTTGCCCTGCTATTTGGAAGAACCCACAAAGGTACTTAATAAAATTAGTCGTTCAGCAGAATCAAATCACGTCAGTATTATTCTTTTGTAAGATTGGCTAAATTGTTTCAAGACCCTAACAATAGGCGATATATTACAGCTGAATAAGGGATGATCAACATGAAACATTTCGAATGGTTAATATAAAGAAAGACTTTGTCTCAATTCTGTTTTTTTTCTAATATAAGTTAATGAAGCCTCCTAACAATAACCGCATCGTAGATTATATGCTCATTTGTTCCTTGAAAACTTTTTAATCCAGTCGTTTTGTTAACCTTCTCTCATCATGTTCTATGAATAATTCAGTCAAGAGTTTTATCTTGCATTAGTCAGGTATATTCAGTCTGGGCTTCCATCTCGTCTGCTAGGTCATACAGCTTATTTCTAAGTCGTCAGCTTGACTCTACATAACTCACTTTTCGCATTTCTTACGCATCACCTTGTCTCGTTTTCTACGCTAGATGCAACATCTTACATCTTATATTTTCTACAATAACCCGCTCATCTCTAACTGTATTCGTAGTAGTGTCGTACGCTACTGTTTTAATGACACCACTTTAATCTAAACTTTCCATTGCTTATAACATTCAGCTCTCGATGTCCAATATTTAAAAGCAAAGTAAAGTATTAACTTTTCCAATTTTCACACATACACAACCCGAAAATATACAGTTCATATCAAAACGCTTTTCTCTAAATAACGTAACAAGAATGAAGCTTTTGTTAAAATATTTCTCATCTTCTTTCTGACTTAATCCTATTCCGCATTTGCCTTTATTTTGCTCTAACGGTCACAGTTCTTAAATTTATTTTTTTTAGAATACACACACTGAAGCACAGGAAAAAATAATTCTCTTGAATATTAACCAGAATAAAAAGCAACATTCGACGATTGATACATAGAGCTTTTCCTTAATTAAAAAACAAATTTGTTAGAGAAGTAGAAAGTTCTGAATAGACTGCCAACGTATTGGGTGTGATTTTTGTGAATTTGTTTTGTTTGCCGGATATAATTAGATTTCAGATAGTCACATGACTGCCATTAACTGTTATTACAATAGGTTTCTTTTCAGGCGTCGACTTGGCAAGAATGTCTGAAATTGACATTGATAGTTAAAATGGAGTCCAAACGAACCGTCTTATTGCTTTTTTGCCGCCATAATAATCTTTCATTAACGCCGTGTCCGTCGGTAGCCCTATCGCTTCCATCGTTTCAATATGAGTTTTAATGATCTCTTTGCGGCAGTTTAAATTGCACTAACAGTATTATTTTTTATGAACTTTACAGAAGGTAGTGTTACACTTTTTCAAAGGAGTTGTTTCACCTTACAGAAGAAGAACATATAATGACGTGTAAAAGGTGGATATTTGCAATTGACACATCCTTTTTTTTACACAGTGATCACCACTTATCAAGGCCCGGAAGCCACTCAGGGATAAGGGGTATTGCAAGTACATTACGTTAGTGTGGAGATTTGATGAAGTGTTTACTTAAGGGGGCGGTTCATTAGGAATTACTTAACGTTGGACTTGAAGACATCCAAGTTTTAGTCCAGTGGGAAGCAGGCAGACGGAACAGAGATCCACAGGCGTGCAGTTCTAAGAAAGAAGCTTTGTTCATGGAATCCACGTTTTGATTTAGGCACAGATATAGAGTGGGGGAAAATTTTCACAGTGGATTCAGCTAGACGGGTGTTTTTCGTGAAAGATTGGTGAGGGGGGACCAGAGATTGGAGTTCAGACAAGCACCTGCCATGGAAATAACGATAAAACAAGGATAGGCTCGCAACGTCTCTTCTGTGGGATAGAGGTTGCAGGGTAGAGAAAAGGGCATCCCCCACTAAGCCACGAAGTCTATTTTGTACTCTGTCAAGGCAGGATAGGCTGTTTTTAGCAGCTCCTGCCCAGATATGGTAACAATATTCCATCCTTGGACGTACTTGGCTTTTAATCTTCTTCATCCTTATATTTTATCTTTAGAAGTATTTTTTATCTGTAGATATTTTTATCTCTCGTCCTTTCAGTATCATCAGAAGATCCCAAGTGGTATTAATGCTTAATTATCTAATCGATAAATTAATGTATGCATACGTGTACGTGTATAGCCTTAACCTGAATTAAACAGATTATTTGAAGTGGTAACTTAAATTCCATAATTTACAGAAACTTACCTTTAACATTACCTATAAATATCATGTAATTACAAATTAAATACACCATGAACTATTTCGACTTGTTAATAACCGAGACGTTTTAATATTTCTTAACTCCTCAAATGTTAAAAGAGTTCTGAGACAATTAAATTTGTTAAATCTGAAATCATTTCTGCTTTTAGAATCTTGAGTCAATATGCGTAGGTGTTTTTTATTTATTACTCGGCAATACTGGTACTGGTCGGGATATATAATAATAGTATAATAATAATATAATAATATAAGAATATTGTATTATTCAAGTGTAAACGAGGCATTCTTTAGTTAACTAAATATAAATTCGTTGCTTCTAATCATATTTAAATGTAGATGCTCCTTTTAAAGTAAACTCTAATAGCTAAACCTACATATGTTGTGCATAAAGATTCTAGGTATACAACTTTGTATTTGTGTATTGATTGAGCCATGTAAATTTAAATCGATTTATGTGAATACAAACATTGTGGAAAGAAAGTATGTGAGATGCTGTAGAATGTAGAAGGATAAAAAGTGATGATAATGTTGTGATGCAATGTAATGGTAGCAAAAATGACTTACATCAGAAGGCTAGTTAGTGAGAGACTGTTGATTGTAGAAGGCTGCGAGGTGGTAGAATAGTTTCAGACAAACAGGGATAATAAGATAACATGCAGTGGAACGTTAGTTATGTTAGATGCTAGTAATGTTAGATGTTGTCGGATGTAGTTAAGTGAACAGTGGGGTGGCAATGGAATTATGATAGAATAACGTGCAGTTACAGGTTAGTAGAATCCATATAACAGTTGAATGATATGTGGTGGCAAAGAGTAGAAAATTAGAAAGATGAGGAGATATAACACGTAGTAGTATGGTACATGCTAGAATGGCAGCATTAAGTTAATATTAAGAGGTCATGCATTAGAAATATAGTTAAAGAGAAGCTGTAGGATGTAGTATGATAAGGTGATTTTATAGTAAAATAGTAGTAGCATGAATGCAATAACTGGAAGGATGGAAGCTGAGAGAATATAGAATATAATAAGGTAAAAAGTGTAGAAATGTGTGATATAGATAGTTGATAAATGAACGGTGGTAGAATTGATAGAGCTAGAGGTTAGGTATTTAATTGTAATAAAGTTCCAGTAAGTAGAAGGGTAGTAGTGTTAGAGAATGTAAGTAACATAAGAGGTGGCAGAGTGGGCAGAGTTGTGAGCACAGTAATAAAATTGTTGGAACTAAAGTTGTGGGGAAGTAATATATTAAGGTGGAAGGTGCTAGTAGGGAAGGAAGACGTATAATTGTAGTAAATTATCGCATATTAAACTTGTTTGTAAGTTAAAGGATGGAAAAAGATTAAGATTGTTTAAAAGTAGTAAAGTGAACATAGTTCGAATGTTAGTAGAGGGAGAAGTGTCATAAAATATTAGAAGCAATAGTGCAAGTAAGCCACTAGATATGATTATGTATTAAACGCAAGCTCAAATTGCTGGAATTTTGTACGAGAAAGCCATGGTTAAAACATTAAATAAAATAAGTTGAGCAGCAGATTTCAAACTATTGTTTTTATTTTATGAGCGAATTTTTTTTTTAATATTTATTTCATAGTTTAAGAATGAAATTCAAATTGTCACGAACTCCGTTGAGTGATGCCAGTCGATCAGAATTTTGCGAGTTGTGAAAGAAAAATAACTGACGTTTCCTGATTTGCTTTTTATGATTTCGACCCAATGATGCCGGCCATTTCGAGACTTGTCAAAATTGAACTGGCAGGTTATTAGTCAAATATCAAAAAGAAATTCTCACTTTAAAATAGTATTCGCAGTTGATTTAGAAAGCTATTAGTATTCAATTGTGTATAAAAAGCCATATATATTAGTGTGTATTATATTATATATTTGCTTATTGAATATGTGTGCACTTTATTAGAAATATGCGTATTGTATTTAATCTGTATGGATTATAGATATATGTATTTGTATAATATTAGTATATATATATATATTCGTGTGTATTATTAGTATATATACACACATAACTGCATTGATACATACACACATATATGCACTATTTTCATGTATATCTTTGTTATCGTAACCTACATTAACTAGTGTTTCATGCTACCCACATTTTTAATGTAACAAAATATTTTTGATGGTGGAATGTTTCGAACTATGATACAAAACAACATTTAGATGCCTGGTATTTTACCCCTTAAACACCATTATTTAACATGAGAGAAAATTAAATTTATATTTTGTATTTTACCAAATAAACGAGTATACAGAGTTAGCTCAATTATACAGTGCTCAACAGCAGACGATCGGAAATCGCATTATGCATAGATTATAAATTTTTGATAAATTCTCTTTGAAACCTCTTAAGATGTGTTTAAAGAATTAAAAGAATTTTTTTTAAATTTTAAATATTTATATATTTCCTTTTACGTAGATTAGATTCTCATGCTTACACAACCTTCATTATAGGAAATTAATTACTACTAATCAGAGTATTCGCGCTCAGTAGTAATAGCATATTTGATATATATATATATATATATATATATATATATATGTATATTAATATATATATTAATATATCCACACACATATATATATGTATATGTGTATGTATTTTAAACCTGTATACATATCTATATAATCTTGCGATTATTACATTTCAAATTTTAAGTATTCAATTTCAAATTATAGGTTGTCTATAAACATTTCTCTGATAACTCTGAAGAAAAAGTCAATTTTTGAACTCCATTGAATAACTAAATTCTTATCTATAATTTGTAGCGCTTGTGTGCAGATAATAAATTATGTGTATCATAAATCATAACTTGCAAATTTTTTAACTCAGTTATACATATATATATAAATATATATATATATACATATATATATATATATATATATATACAAGTTTCAACAACTTGAGGTGTTGCTAAGGGGTTTAGATAATTTTTAAGTACTCCATTCATAGTCTCCGCAAAAAAAAACGCGCGTTCTCGCAATAGCTGCTTACCAGTTATTTTTCACTACATAGCAGTAATACTGCTGATTAATTATGCGTGTTTTTCTCTTTTCTTATGCTTATTTCCACTCTTTTCTCGTTATTTAAGTCAGTATCTAGCAATTTTGGTAAGAGATTTACTGCTTCAGGTTTTTATCTCTTCAAATATTTATTTATCATATTTGGTTTGGTGGTTTTGTTGGAAAATCGCTGTTTTTGGTTTTGCAGAATATTGTTGTGTTTTGCAACGAAAAAGTAAACAGACAATAAAGTCAACGCTTGTTGCATTTTCAATCAGAAAGGCGATATCCGTCGACAACGTGATCTAGTAAGACTTCGATACGTGTCTTACCCGTTTCAATTCCCTTTTCTTAGTATAATATTCTTTTTAACTTCGGTCACCTGATTATGTATATTGATTTCCACAGATTTTTTATAAAATTGCATTTTGTGAATAATGCATTTAATTCTTATCTTTAGTCTTATTCTAAGTTTAATACAACTGTTTTTATTATAGTAATTTTGTTAGTAAAAATTTTTCATTCGTTTTCTAGAAAGCTCTCTGTGTTTATTTAGATTTTTTGTGTGCTTGATCTTATCATATACATGTCGCAACTTGACTGATTTTGCACTTTCTTATTGATGATTATTATGTCTTTATTTAATGAGGTTTTTCTATTGGTATTATTTGAGTCAGATTTTTTGAATTTTTTTATTCATCTGCTGGCTCCTGTTTTTCTATCGCTGTCATATGTTTGCACGTTAAACATTCAACCTATTTCATTCTATTCAGTAAAACAGCGATTGTGCATTTATTTGTAGACAGTGTGCAGCATTCATACTGACTTTCTTTTGTCAACATTATTTGATTTTTTTGTATCCCATAACTTTGTTTGCTGTAGTTTGTTCTGAGTACGTTATTTTGTGAGGTTTTAATTGGCGATCAACTTCCTTATAAACAACCTTTCCCTTGTTTATATCAGCGTGTTATTGTGTTTTGTAACTCTCACAAACCGTCCACATAACTACACGTCGTCCAATGTTACGTTTCTTCTTTATTTCCTTTGTTCTATATTTCTTTATTAGGCGCGAAAATAATCAACCTCCCTCTATCATTTGTTATGTAATCTTAACACGGTCAACTCTATTTTCATCGTTTTAACCTATGGCACAGAATCGGTCATCGTTATTCTTATTAATAGTAGAAGAATTATTAGTAGCGTTGTTAGGTGAGATTTGGATTGGGAAACGCCGAAAAGCGTCTGGTTGACGATTATTATAATAATTCATCGCAACAAGATTTGTCAGCTAAAATATTTTAGAAAAATCAAAATATATAGAATACATATTTTCTTTTACATTAATTAGGAATGGAAATCTAAAATGTAATCATAACATTTAATTGACAACTTAGAAATAACTGCATGTAACAACATCAGGTGATTACTTTAGTAACGTATATTAATGACATCATTTATAAGGGGATTTTTTTTGTTTTGTTTTTGTGATACGTGGAAATTAGTTTCAGAACTTGAAGGCTACGAACAGAGTCAAGCCGACCCGCTATAATGGCTAAAGGCACCCGGGGAAGCGAGGGATTCAATGCATATCAAATGTAGTAGTATAAATCTAGGATCAGCGTTGCGACTTTTAAAAAATGAAGAAAAACACTGTGAAATAAAACGTTGCCAAAAATAAAACCTGCGTTCTTGGTATGGATCTTCTGTGCATCTTTCCTACAAACAGGACTAAAGATGGACTAGATATGTCCTCAATTGGCCAGATGTTCAAACTCCTAATAAGTGCTATTCGTCTTTAGTGTTGTAAAGCTATTCATGTATATTGTTCCGTAATGGACTGTATTAAAATATAGATACACGCACAAAACCTCTCGATTAGACGATCAAGACGCTAGACCACCATAGAGGAACACACGTATTCACACATGTCATATAGATGACTGTGAATTATATATATACAAACACTTGCATATAATCATACGCTAGGGAGAAATAAAGACGTGTAAATATACACACTATTTACATCACTCTTTTTTATACAGACATCCACAACACAGCATTACATTTGACTCCAGTTTCATATCGATGATATGTTTGTTAAATAAATGCTCCTTTCTTCCAAATTATTTGCAATTTCAAACAGTTGTCTGATTACTAATACTGTTTAATGTTAAGTAATAGTATTTTAGTAGTAGTAGTAGTAACTCGATTTTTCATGCATTTTGTTTCTCATAGACTATGTATGCAAAATAGAAAATATAAAGTTGTCAAGAAATTAGTAACTACATACAAAAGCAATGTGCCATTAAAAGTATGAGCTAGTAAAATATACTTATTTCTAGTTGTGTACTTTTCCAAGGCTGGTATACCAATTGGATCAAATCGAGTATTTTCAAAATTATGTAATATTACATTTTTATTTAAAAACTACACGTGGACTCACTACAAATAAAGGTACCTTCTATAAGTTTCCAGACTTTTTTGTTCAAACATTAAAAATTGTTATAGACTCTTGAAAATTCAGTATGTTATTGCTATACATCTCATCAGATGACCAACCAATTTTTATGATTTCAGTTTCAAATGAAGAGATACAGCAGGAATTGTAATCCATCCTACTAAAGCCTCATTGGCACAGTAAGCGAATGACAGAAATGCAAATTGGACATGAGGACATTTTAAAAGAACGATATGCAATCAAATTTTGTTTTAGTCTTAGAGAAAAATGTCTCAGAAATGTATGGAATGCTTTAAAAGGCTTTGGGTCATCTTGCATGAATCGAAAATCAGTATTTGAGTGGCATAAGGGATTCCAGGATGATAGGGAGTCTTTGAGGGATGATGAGAAATATGGGAGAAAATGCAAAGAAACAAAACAAAAAAAACTGAACACTAGATTTTATTGGCTAAATAAAGAATTTATGGATAAGGACCGTCTGGAGTCTTTAGAGACAATAAGTGCACAGTTGAATGTCAATGTGGGAATTGTATACACAGTTATTCACGAGATACTGAAGATGCAGAATATTTGTGCAAAGTTTGTCATAAGGAAACTCAGAGAAGATCAACTATCTGGCCCTAATGGGTATCAAGATAGTTCGTCACCCTTCCTATAGTCCAGACCGCGCTCCATGACTTTAAGTTATTTCCTAACATAAAGGAAAACTATAGATGTTGTCGTTGTGAGATAATTGATGAGATGAAACGGGATTGGACGAGCGTTGCTGACTTACTCAAAAAAGAAAATATCAATGAGGCCATTCAGAAGTTGTTGGAACGGTATATAAGTGCATTACAGCCTGAGGAGATTACTTCAAAGGAGACAACAGTTTCATGTGTGTACTATCAATAAAATTGCACATACGAGAAACGTCTAGAAAATTATTTTAGGCATATCGTTCAAGACGATGTATATTACAATTCATGACGTCACGTCAAGGCTATAATTATTTTGTTAAAATCGATCCATAAAAAAAATCTTAATTGCACACTTCGTAGAACACCAATTTGAATATTTCCCGGTTTCGGTTTCCTTCTACAATTATACTATTTGCATTTTTTTCTTATGATTTTGTTATTTAATATATGATGGAGTATTTTAAAGAAGTAACTCTTAATGTTGAAATGTAATTCTTCACGTTTAAAAAGTATTCACTGACCGAAGGATACACGCCCGTATAGAAAATGTTCATTATATAATAAGTATATTGAAAAAAAATATATAAATTGTTTTTTTGTGACTTTGTGAAAACAAAAACTTTTCATGTGTATTCCCTTTGAACAGACCTCGGAAACGTCAATCTTTATGAGATAGAAGGAAGTCTGTCCACAATGGTTTAGAAAAAAGTTTACATTCGCTGTGTGCGAAAGTAAAAAAAAAATGAAAGTAAACACAAATCACTTTAGTTCGATACACGTTCACTGTTTCCAGCCCTTACTAGTAATTATGCATGAAACAAATGTAGTAAAACATTTTGTTGCTTATATTTTTGTTTTGACACAAAAACACTGACAGATACAACTTTCTGTTATACACGTGTTTTTTTATTACGTTTTTTTATTTTTTATTTGATGTTCATGTTTTTTTCTGTCGCTTCATTTCGAATAAAAATGGCGAATGTCAATTTGAATCACATTCACTGTTTGAAACCCTTGTTCATAATATTTTCCACCTGCCCGCTACTCCAAACACTCTTCAAGCAATGCATTGTTCTCATGTCTGTGACATTTCCAATGACCATGTCTTTTAGATTATGGAATTCGTTTCACGTTTCTCGCTAAATAAAACAAAAATATGTGGCTGCTTTAACGTCAGAAATTAGTCAACTGAATAGAAGACAAAACAATATACGCTTGTCTAAGTGCCTTTCTGCTTCCCCATAAAGGAGAGATACAAACTCCATACAAACTGTAACTTAAAGTACCCTGCGGATAGTTTATAGGTACAAAAAATGTAGAACTAACTTGTCATCTCACCTGCTTTACCGTTTTTCCTCCGAACACATGACTTTATAAACAATATTAAAATCAAGACACATTTTAACCAAGAAGTAAATAACGTTTAATTAACAAATTTTTTGTTTTAGCTTTTATTATACTTGTAAGAACATGTAACTACGAAACTATTTTAACATGCACTTAAATTTATGTTTCTTTTGAGCCAGGTATATTAGAAATGTTAAATCTTGTTATATCGCCGTAACCGAGTAACACCAATCACACATTAACACTCAGACACACACGAGAACGCACGCCGACATAAACACACGCACACACACACACACACACACATATATATATATATATATACATGCATATGCATATACATATTGTTTAAATTGACATTACACATTTTTATTTACTATACATTATTTTGATCTAGGAGGATCATACTAGTTTAATAAAATACAAACCTAGCAAAACCACTCTTCTCTCTGTCTGCCTCTCTTTTTGTCTCTATCTATCTATCCCACTATCAAACTCTTTAAATATCCCTCTCTCTTCTTCTGTATATATATATATATATATATATATATATATATATATATATATATATATATATATACATATGTGTGTGTGTGTGTTTGTGTGTGTGTGTGTGATGGATCCATCCTGTTGCTTTCGAGGCTAAGCAATCCACACAGATAATTAGTTTATAGTGCAGAATCAACCACAATTTTTGGTAGCACGACTAATGTTTGTCAGCTGGCACAGACAGTTGACCTCATGTTTTACTTTGAGATGCATGTTGTAACGAAGACTGGGTGTGCATCTATTCAAATGAAGTAAAAGATGTTTCCAGGTAGAAATTTCCAGGTATGCCCTTGCACTAAAAATATGATGATAGTGAGCCTATAACATAATTACATACACACACACACTATATATATATATATATATATATATATATATATATATATATATATATATATGTATATATATATATATATATATATATAGATGTGTAATGTGTATTTGAGGAAACGCACACAATACATAATAAAATAAAATGTTGTGAACACAGAAGATATCAACGCCAGAAAAGAAAACCAATTAAGCAAAAGAAGACGTAAAAATACTGGAAGGTAGAGGCGAAACGTGCTGTCTTAACACGGCGTACCTATTTGCGCGGGCGAAGTAGACGTTATTATTAATAAAGAAAAGCGGAGGAGGAACAGGGAGGGAGAATGGATAAATAAGTATAAATATTTCATAGTTATGCGAAGCCTAGGTTTGATACTGCAGTGGTTGAATATATTGCATTGTTTCAGTGTGATCTTTGACAAAGTCTGGTCAGGGAGTAAGACCCTAGTCTACGGTTTATGAGAGTGCTTTCGATATGCTTGTGTCGACATGTGGGATCAGTTTTTAATAGGATCAATGTTGAAACTTAAAAATAACTTGTTGATGTGTATCACTAATGTATAGGCTATTACAACAGAATGATTTATAATTATTTTGACTCTATGCGACAGAGTTAGACATAGTTAATCAACCGAGGACTACATCACTTCATATAAAAGTATATAAAATATCAACGGATATATACTCGAAGGTCAAAACAATGAAAAGAATATTCTGTTGTAATAGGCTTACTAATGATTTAGTAAATTATAGGTTTATGTCTTGTCTACTTATAAGTACAGGATATCATAATCGAGATCCTGCGGATATTAAAATTTAGTCTCTCGGCACAGTTTATGTTTTATACGCCTGATCAAGAAAAAAAGAGGGTAGAAGTGGGCACAGAATTTGGTGCTGAGTAAATCAGTAATTATTTTAGAGGTTCATATCACTATTTTAAAAACTATATTAAATTGCTCTATTAACAGAAAGTTTGTGGGAAAACCTGCATAAGATGTATGGTTTTAATCTTGTCGGAGTTATTTATGCTGGTGCCAGGGTGTTGAAAGTAAATATTGTTAGCGTATATATGTTTTTTCGTGGTAATAATAGAATCTTTGCCTTTAACATTAGAGATGAGAAAGTGCGGCTATTTTAAAATTTTGTATGTACTTTCTTTGTGGGTTTATTTGCCATGTTAATAAAATGGGTAAAAAATTCTAAGAGCTCTGAAAAACGAGTTTCTGAACATTCTGAATTTTCTTCTGTTGTTTCGATAGAAGAAATCTATAAGTCTTTTTTATCGATGGTTTTCTATGGACTGAAAATTAGAGGCATTTCATGGTATTGTGCAAATGATTTTAAAGAAACTCATGGCGTGGTTGTTTCTAGTAAGTAAGCGAATAAATTTATATGTTCAATTTTAATTAGTTCGTTGACAAGGTCCGGTAGGTTAATTTGATTAGAGTAGATAAGGTGTGTGTCATCATTATATAGACATAAATTGATGTTTTGGTGTATTCATAGAAGAAAAATTAACATAAATCATTTAGCAGGACAAACGAACACACAGACAATGTATGATACACTCACACACGGCTTTATACGTATGGATGTTCAACGCAACTAAAATCTATATATTCCTTTTTAAATACCCTTTCATACAAGCGATGTTGAAACAAGATTTCGGATCATTTCTTTGCCTTTATACATAAACAGATTAGACAGCGATTCGTGCTACTAGGAAAATTGTACTGATACTGCATAATTAATAAATGTACTTATTATTTTTATTTTTACTATTAACATTGTTATTAATAGTATTAGTATTACTGTTGCTTTTATTTTACTAGTACGGCTGTGACAACTATGGCAGGTCTCATTATTAAAACTGCATAGATCATATCTGCGTATAGTACGGTTCGACTTTTTTTTTTATTTATCCGAGCGCGGTCAAATTAAGGGTTCGATTAAGAAATTTTTCAGCATAACAACAGAACACACAACAAAAAAATATTTAAACGCATATTTCAATGCATTATGCTCACTTTTCTAATTAGTACCATTACCACTATAATAATTTGTTTACAACGTTTTCATCGTTTTATTATCGAAACGCACATTTCTTCTCACGAAACATTGAATTAAACTTGATCATCATATCTATATATAGAACGGTTTGTATTTTTCACTTACTACGGATGTTCACACACCTGATTTTGGACACACACAATAAAAACATTTATTAAAACTCACTTTGTAAACACACATTGAATAAAAGTTATATGCACAAATATTGTGTAATTTGTATTTGTTTTCTAGCTTGGAATGGCTATTGTATTTTCGTCGCTTACTATGATTTCCTTGTCTCTCTCTCTCTCTATATATATATATATATATATATATATATATATATATATCCGTAACTACTACGATGTATAATAAATACGAGTTGTTTTTGTTTTACGTTAAGAAACCAAACAATCATAAGATTTTCTCCAATATATGATAGGAGGTTTTCTACTAAAATTATAGTATATTTTGCTGATTAAACGAGAAAAATGCAGAAGCATTTGCGTGTTCAAACTGTGAGACTTTATAATGAAATCTGATTCTATATGTCTTTGGTGGAATATATTTAAACATGTTGTAATGAGTCTAGCTTATTTAAAATTAAAACTAGCTTACTCCCTTTTGCTAAGATTATGTCCTCTGTAATTACAGACATATTTATGAATATACATGTATTACGTGTTTAGTTGAACATATATATATATATATATATATATATATATATATGTGTGTGTGTGTGTGTGTGTGTACTCGTGAGCAAAAACAAAATCGGCCAAACAAATTTTATACATTTTATTGCACTAAAAACTATATTGAACAAATAACAATTGAACAAGGAAACTTAAACGAGGCTAACAGCACAGAACAAGACATTTACTTTAATAAATGCTTGGGATGGAATAGCATTCCATTTGGATTTCTTCAAAAGATCAATCCATTTAGACATGCTCTCAACCAAAGTGAAACACTGTGAAGAAGATATGCTATTCAATTAGTTTTACACAGCTTCCCACCGTTTGCCATTGTTATCAAAAGTTCTTCCGGCCAATGCACGAGATATTATTGACCAAATATTCTCGATTGGGTTTAAATCTGGGCTTTGACCTGGCCAAAATATCACATCAATTGAATTATCAGAAAACCTTTTGTGACTTTAGCAGTGTGTGCGCGGGAACTATCACGTTGAAAAATGATGTTCTGGGATAGTCCAAGCTTCTGCATACTTAGTAACTGTCGTGTTTCTAATAGTTGAATGTATTCTTTTACATTGATGGACTTCTCACATCTAATAAGTTCCCCAACTCCTGCTGCAGTAAAAGTTCTTCATACCAGTATCCCTCCATTCCCGTGTTTAAATGTCATTTTTATGCAACTTGGCCAAAATCTTTCTCCAGTTCTTCGATTGCACCGTTCGGCAGCATCGGAAGCATCACTAATAAGACACAATCTTGATTCATCTAAACAGAAAACATTCCTGAGCCAGTCTGTATCCTTCTTGCCATAACACGGGAAAAATTTCTTTCATCGATGTTCTTCCTAGATAAAAATGGCTTATTTGCGCACCTTTAAGAGGAAAATCCCATTTCTTTTATTCGCTTTAATATTGTATATCTAGAAAGAGAATTTCCAGCCCCTGTTTAAAATTCTTTGCTATGGTCAACATAAGTTTTCTTTTAATTGTCCAAACAGTTAATTTAAGCCTGCTGTTGTCCTTCAAAGTCGACGCTCTAAGGCGATCAGATCCAGATTTTCCTTTTCACAAGCGTTCGCCTCCGAACCTTTAACCAATTCGCTTCACTACAGAAAGAGATGCTTTCACATTTTCTTTTCTTAAAATATCAAAAATCTGCTTCTAATCATTTTCGATTGCCTTAATCCTGCAATTCAGTTTTTTATATCCTCGCGAAGATATAGTCTTACCATTTTTAGAATTAATTTTTCCACTTATTATTTCATGCTATAATAATATTGATCTGCAAAATAGAAATTTGACGTTAAAATTAACAAACATTCATGGAAAAATATTGTAAATCGATTTATTTCTTCTTTCACTCTTTGCCCATTCTTTTGCTCATGAGTCTATATATACTAATATATATATATATATATATGCATTTATATATATGTGCATCATTATAATATCATATATTTGTAATATATATATATATATACATATATATGCATTAGAGTGATGTCCAATTATAAGTATATGCATATGTATTGACGTACGCTTTTGAATAAGCATACATTTATGTACAAATATTCGTAGATATACTCTACGTACATATATATGTATATATATACGTATATATATATATATATATAAATGTATATATATATGCATGTGCGTGTGTGTGTAAACATGTATAATTTAACTTCATATAATATATGTAAATATATATATATATACGTATATGTACATTTACGACTGTATATGCTTATGAATGCATATAAGTGCAGGCATATATATATATATAATTAGAGATATATACATACATACACATATCATATCATATGACAAAATATATATATACATATATATATGTATATAAATATATATATATATATATACATATATATATATATATATATATATATATATATATATATATATATATATATATATATGACAACATTCTAGATTTGGACTAATTCTGAACCGAAAAAATCCATCAGGTTTCTTCAGCTTCACGAATGATTAAAATCTACTGCATATTATAAAATTTGTGCATTGATCAGAATATAATTTAGTAAGATGGACGCTGATCTGGACTATTGATGAAATGTGCCATACTTTTCACAGCATCCAGTTCATCGTGAAATAAGGAAGTAGTAAGTCATTCAATGCAGTTAAAAATAATCAAGAAATGTTACCAGGCGAGATTAGTAATTGCTTAACACTGAAAGCATACAGTTCGAGCGACTATACCTTGTTAAATGGTTTCTGTTATTTTTAAGAACAGTTTTTATCATAAGTATAAGACTTTTAATACAATTTTGCTTCATTCATTTTATACTCAATGTGTTTTGGACATATTGGAAAATTACTGTTTGACAATATCTATCGTTTATAAGGCATGCTCAAAACATACATCCCCACTACCAGAAATAGTCCTAATAACAAATATAAACTTAAATATCATCAGAGAAAAGTACTTTAGCTTAAATTGTGGATTATTTCCTGTAATATAATTCAAAACGTATTGATGTGTGCACAAGCATTAACGATGTCTATGAGCCTGGTTGAAACATGAATTGCTGAATTTATCATTATGTATTATATTTTATTAGCAACATGTTCATAACGTGTCTCTATTCTTATTTTTCTTTGTCAAAGTTTAAGTGGGTACCACCAAAGTATTGGGAACTAGTTCTAACTATATTGGTTATAATTGTTCTAAAATCGGTATTCTACTAGTATATATATATATATATATATATATATATATATATATATATATATATACACATATATATATATAAATCAATTCTTTATCAGTATATTATCGAAAGTTTACGTTAGAGACGTGTCTATATGAACACATCAATATATATACATATAGGCAGTAACATTTCCTGATCATCAATTATATACATATATGTTTGTGCATGATATATATCTGTCTATATCATCAGCGTATATATATATATATATATATATATATATTAATATATGTATATATATATATTATTATTTGAGGGTAAACAGTTACATTTGACGCTTTTTGGCGTCGAGAGCTTCTAGATCCGATGAGGAAGTCTTTTTGACTGAAACAGATGGCTATTGGTGGCGACCATATGTAACTGTTTACCCTCCAATAATAATAAAAAAAATATTTTGCTCTTTTTATTGGGTACTATGTAACAACTTCGTTGCCTTCGTTAGTCCCGACGTTTGAACACCTCAAACCTATATATATATATATATATATATATATATATATATATATATATATATATATATATATATATATAGTAATGGGACTTTTTAAACCTTTAAAACTATACAAACATATTTTTTTATTTTTTATCATTCGTTAGAAAACTATTTATTCAGTAAGTCATTTAATAACCTGCAATCACTGCTCTCTCGAATTTACTATAGTACTAATGTAATTTAAGGGATCATCAGTTGTTTATCAGGAAACACTGTTTCTAGGATTAAAAACAAGGGTATTTATATATATATATATATATATATATATATATATATATATATATTAATATGTAAAACGGTATATTAAATCATGACTCCCCGGCCGTATTGATAAAAACCCACCTACCTCAAACACACGAACAAAATATTTTTGATACTAGATCGAATATTATTTCCACCAGATGAATAAGGCTGCCCAGTTTTTGTCATTAAAAATGTATTTCTTACTTTTCTCATTAATCCCTTTCTCCATAAGTTAATGTGCCTATTATTTACAAACTAGTGTTTCTATGTAGGGTTTGGTCGAATGGACTCTACTACTTATCACACTCTTCTTTGTTATTAGTACAATTTTTGTTTGCTTACAATCCTGTTTATTCATGCTATTTCTATAATTTTTATTTCTAAAAAATATATCAGAAATATATATATAATATATAAATATATAAATAAAGGACTTGTTTGCACATCTTAAAAGACATTTCGTAATTAAATTAAAATTATTTGAAAAGCCAAAAATTGCAAGGAAAATTATATTAAATGATAAAATCATCTTTTCTGTCTTAAACCTTCGATGTTTTCAAATTCTTATCAAAGGAGACTGTTGCTTTCAGTGTTTTTTTTTCGTTCATTTTTAGATGTTATATAGTATTTTTGTTAATTAAATCAACGTGGAGTGAAGAAAAACGTCTGTTCTTATTGACGACGGAAGTCAGTCTGAATTGATGTGCACATTACGTCGGTTGGTGCAAATTTAAAATAGGCGACTTGTTGTCACATCTAAGAATATTCAAAACCGTAAAATACCAAGACCCATTTTATTAAATGATAATCTTTACAGCGAATGTCTGGGACAAAAAAATGATTTTAACATTTATCATTTAATAAAATTATCCTTAGTATTTTCTATTTTTGAAATAATTTTAATTTATTTACAAAGTGTCCTCTACGATAGGATAACCAGCCTCCCATCTAAATTTCGCGCCGGCTAACGTAAGTGCACATGAATTCATACTGACTGCCGCCATCAATAAGAAAGATGTTTTCTCCACTTCACCTGGATTAAATACCCAAATACTATAACATTTAATTTGAAGAATAAAAAACAAAGAAAAACACTAAAAACATCAGTCACTTTTGCAATGGTGTGTTAACACCGAAAGTCTGAACAAAAGAAAATGATTTTATTAATTAATATAATTTTCCTTAGCAGGTTCTGGTTTTCAGATAATTTTAATACAAAAATCAGTATAAATAAGAAATAATAATAATAATAATAATAATAATAATAATAATAATAATAATAATAATAAACCCACCCCGGACAAGAAAAACCATACTAGAAATAAAAATACTAATAACGAACAAGATAAATGCAACTGTAGACACCTTGCCTACTTCAAAATAAATGTCTAACCAAAAGCGTAGTTTACCAGGCCACAATATTTGAAAAAGAAACCCGAATAACAAGAAATATTACGTAGGTATGGCATCCTTAGATTTCCAAACTCAATATTATGACCAAAAAAGTGCATTCAACAATAAAAAACACCGCATGAAAATAGCGTAGCGGGCATTCGTCGGTATTCGAATGGAAAATAATAAGACAAGCTACCACGTGTAGGGACCTAGACGACCCATGTAGATTATTTCTTCCTGAAAAATTTGCTATCGTGTACTTTAAAGAACCCGACCATCTATTACTGTAGAAGAGAAATAGCGAACAACTGTGTTCACAAGATAAATTTACTCTAAGATAGCGATACAAAATAATTTTAATACTAAAAAAACAATAACAAATAAACAAATAAATAAATGAAATAAAAATGAATATACGTAAACGATCACATATATATGTATGTATATATAGGTATATATATATATATACATATATGTATGTACATATATATTTATATATAAACTAACATAAAACACCCCATAACCTAGATTTCAAACAGGTCAAGAAACTAAATATCCAGGCTAAATAGAACACACACACACAGGACCAAGTCAACCAGAGGTGAAATAGGCATTTGTCCGATAAGTGCATGTTCATTGGCTGATAGGAAGGGCGCGGTGGATACTAGAAAGCTGATTGGCTAACTAAAATCTTAATAGAAGTTGCTTATATAAAAACGAAAGACAACCACAAAATTCGCGCATATCCCTGAAGTATCCTAGAGTGGATGAAACGTGGAATATTCAGTGTAGCTAAATCGCCATATATATTTTATAATTGGCGAACCTGCTCTACTTACGTACTGAGTACTTTTGAAGTAAATACTTAAATTTTACGCATAAATTTATACTTTTGTATATTAATTTTATGTGAGTAAATGAAGTAGTTATATATAATATATATATAAATATATATATATATATATATGTATATAACTGAACGTGTCTGGGTGTGTCTTTGTGTGTGTCTGTGTGTGTGTGTCTGTGTACATTTCCCTAGACAATAACTCTGTCAGTCTTTAGTCTACAGACTCGAAATTTATATACAGGGTACTGAGATTTGGGAAAAAATTTGTAATACGTTTTGAGCCAGAAATCTAGCTGTTAATGGGTCAATGTTCAACAATTTCACCTTTGAGAACTCTACCTCTGCTAATTTTGGGTTTAAACAATTGAACATTTAAATATAGATTCCTTGGACATGGAACTACGTTAATAACTTAATTTGAGCTCAAAACAATAGACGTGTGAGGGGTCATAATAGGTTTGAAAGTTTTAAAAGATTACAGCTTTTTTTATAAACGTACATTTCAAAACACCAAGGCAAGGCCGAGCTGAACTGCTAGCATATATATTTGTATATGTATCAGTTAAATTGTCTGTGTGTGTACATTTCCCTACCAAACTACTTTGTTAATTTTCAAATCGTATTGAGATTAGGGAAATTTTTTTAAATCGGTTTTGGCTGTCAAGGGGCCAAACGTTTACGATTTGACCTTTGAAATCACTACCAAACACATGCGCCAATTTGAGGTTGAAACACCTGAAATTTTAGATGTAGGTTACTTGGTTATGAATCAAACGTTTTAATTTGATTTGAGCTTAAAACAATAATTGCAGCATTATATTGTCGTGCTGTTTTTCTACCTAAACAAAAAATTCCCAATGTTTCTAAAGAGTATGTGCATAAACAGATACGGTATTTACGTAATAATAACGCTTCTTTTTTGCATAACGAAACGGCTCATAAATCTGTACCTAAATTTTAATATGCTGCATCTGAATGTAACTATACTGTTATTCTTATATATACATTTATATATATATATTCTTATATATACATGCATATATACACACACACACATATATATATATGCATATATAAGAATAACAGTATAGTTACATTCAGATGCAGCATATTAGAATTTATTTACACATTTATGAGCCGTTTCGTTATGCAAAAAAGAAACGTTATTCTTACGTAAATACCGTGTCTTTTCGTGCATATACTCTTTAGAAACATTGGGATTTTTTTGTTTAGGTAGAAAAACAGCATGGCAATATAATGCTGCAAGAAGATATAGGTTCATAGAATATTCTACATCGTGTGTTTTTTTTCAAGCATACATCATTTATTCATATTTTCAATATGAATTTTCACAATTTTACACAATAGATTAAGGTGAATTCCGGCAATAGCTCATCGTATGTTAACTTCCATGTAATTAGTTCTGTCCGATTTATCAGCGTATATATGGGACTTTACATATTCAGAAATAACAATAATCTACTACGGTTAAATCTCACGAAGTAGGTGGTAGATTTTCAGCTCTATTTCGTGAAATTATTTATTCATCAATATTTCACTCCAGTAAATTAATCGTACCAAGTGATTTCATCTAACGCTGCTCGGGGGCCACTACATATCATGCCTGCTGAACTCAAAATAAAACCTTTAATAAAAGTAAACTAGAATTGTCAATTGAATAATCGCTTTATTTTTAGAATCCAAATTGGTTGAATCGTGTGCTAGAGACCGCAATTGTCAAATCTTTTGATCTTTTACCCCTTGCCAGCCAGATTTTCGACCAAAAATGGATTAAAAAGCTTACCCTATGTCTGAATGCACTTTAAGTAACCACCTTTTAAAGTAAACCCTCATATGCTTTAACACCAAAAGCTGAAGAGAACCGTAGATGGGTTGGTGCCACTAAAACGAATGACTTTTGTATCCTAGAATATACTTTTCTATATAGTCACCACCATGTTCAATACGCATTTACCACGCACGAGTGATTACTGTACATAGACGTCGGGGGTGCTCTTTGTCACACAAAGGTCGTACCAAAAGTAAAACCTCCTCCTTTTTACTCAAATCTTGAAGAGCTACGAACAATGGATTGGTACAATTACAACGAGAATTTTTTTGTGTATCAGAAATTATTTGTCTACATAATAATCATGATTCTTTATGCGGTTTTCCAGGAAATTCATGACTTGTCTCTACGTTTGACAGATGTCCATGACAGAGATTTCTTCCTTAGAGTCCTAGACCGTAAATATCTGCAGCAGTAAATGCATAAGTTCGTGATAATAAAAATGCGATTTGCAATCCCCTCTGATCCATTCGCGCGGAATAAAATTAGAAGACATTACTTATGGAACAGCCCTCATATATATATATATATATATATATATATATATATATATATATATATATATATATGAGATTGCAATAAAAGTTAATACCTATTTCATAATATTTTATTCTCAAGCGGCCATGTTGTCCGAGCCCAGGGGCAGTCCAGTTTTTTTTATGTTCAGGAGATAAGACATATTAAACAACTTAATATAATAAATATAAAAAAAAAACAAGTTCTCTATTAATTCCTCTAAAAATTCCCGCGGAAATACTTTTTGTATTTAGACATTTAATAATAAGCGTGCGGCGTATACGGTTGCAGATAAAGCACTTGCACGTCAGTAACTATTAAAAATATTTTTTAAATTGTGAATTTGGCATTTCTGACAAGTCCCGGCCTGGAAGACAACCATTTCGAAATGAAAAATTGTTGAATGAGAAAATTGAATTGGATCCACGCCAAAAGATAAGAAATTTGGCGAACAAACGTTACGTGTCATATCCAGCTTTCGAAAGATTCTTTAAAGAAAAGGATGGAAAAATCTCAATAGTTCAAACAAGAGGATGTAGCTTTCCCTCTACAAGAACCGGGGGAAAAATAACTATTAGCAGCACTTCATCAGTAACACAAAAAATATAAAACGCTTAAATCAAATGAGAAAATTTTCATATTTTCTAGTGTTAAAATTATGCAATCGATTTCGATGAAAACTGGAACAAGGATTCTAGACATAAAGATACCTAATAGATATCTTAATCTTAAGGATACACAAAAGCTTGCAAAAACTATTTATTTGATACATATATTTTTTTACATTTAAATTCACTACTTATCAAGGTCCAGAGCCCAATCGAGGAAAAGGGTTAAAGAGTGTACACTAGTCAATTTGACAATATCGTAGTAATCGTTGGTAGCTGGAATTTGGTAAATTTGATTACTTAAGGGGAGCGGCTTATAAAGAACTTGTTTACGTTGGACTTGAAGACGACCATATTGTAGTCAGCAGGAAAGCAGGCAAATGGAAGCGAGTTCAAAACGTGTGCAGTTTCAAGAAAAAAGCTTTGTACATGGAATCTACGTTTAGGTTTAGACACAGATAAAGAGTGGGAAAATTATTAATAGTGTTTTCAGCTAGACAAGTGTCTCTCGTGAAAGTTTGGCGAGGGGGACCGTAAATCAGAGCTCAGGCGAGCACTTGCCATGAAAATAACGGTAAATCAGAGAAAGTCTCGGAACTTCTCTTTTGTGAGAAAAAGGTTGCAGGGAAGAGAAAGGGATCCCCTACTAAGGTACGAGGTCTATTTTGATCTCTGTCAAAGCAGAATAAGTTATTTCCAGCAGCTCCTGCTCAGATGTGGCAGCAGTTCTCCATCCTTGGAAATACCTGGAATTTATATGAGTAGAAAATTGCATCATAAGTGAGATATCTACTGGATCGATAGAAGTATCACACCATTTTCCCAGCGAGATTGGCAACGGATTTGATGTACGTGTTCCATTTCAGATCAGGGACAAAGCTCAAGCCCAATAGTTTGCCAAAACAAAATCCATTCATTTCAATTGATGTCAGATGGGGATTAGAGAGCTGATGATGTAAAGTTAGAAACTTGGTTTTAGATGCATTAAGATCCTAGTGGAGACAGGACGGAAGATGAACATAGCTCAGGGCTAATTGTGAAAAAAAGGTCTCGGAAACTTGCATACTAACCGTCAGTGTCGGGAACACAACTAGGTTCGTTAACACTCCAAGTGAGATCATAAGCAAAGGAGAAATCGTGACAACACCTCCCTTCATCATCGGTCTTGTTTGAGTGGGTTACGCATTCTATATTGTGAACATTGATAAAAACTTTGTAGTATATATATATATATATATATATATATATATATATATATATATATATATATATAATGACGATGCGCGGAAGTGAAAAAATTAAATCATTATAAAAGCTTCGCAAAATTGTTACAAAGGTTTTATCAATAGTGGAAATGGAAACAGCTAGAGACAATATTACTTTTTCATCTGCTTTTTATGATTTTCACAAAAGCTAAAGTATAAACTTTGCTAAAATTTGCAATATGTAAATGAGTTTGAGATCTGTTTTCCATGATATATAATAACCTAATATGTATTATATTTGTTATTTTACACGATGTGCAAATGCACAGATTATAATAAAATTATTATATCCCATATTTATACATTTTATATCCTTTTGTCTATCCGTATTCTGTTTTTTTTTTAATTCTAAACTGCCTATTACTCCTCTTTACTCTTTTCTTTTTATTTCTTCCCATCTTTCTTTTCTTGGGCATCCACTGTATTCTCGATCAACTCTTGTATTTCTATTCCCCTTGTTCTCCACTTTTAACAAATCAGTAAACTGTTTTTTTTTCTTATATTTTATTGTTATTCTAATTTTGTCATGTAAGATTTTGAACACTGACTATTTGGAGTTCTTTTAGAAAAAATCTTTCATTTGTATATCCTTTCTCCCGTTGTTTTTTTAAATAATTATTTCTTCTTCTCAGGTTCTAAATCTAATTAGTGTTGGCATTACTGATTAAACCTATGCCGGCCATATGCCATCAATCATGAATGTCATTGGCTACAATGATTCATACAGCCGTCGTTAAATAAAGAACGTTCGACTGTTACTGGTTGCTTGACATCTCATACTCTTAAATAATTTGGGCTTATTACTTTGGACATTTGACGAATTGTGGTTGATGTAGTTCCACCTTGACTCATTTTATATTAGTCAAACTACGTGTATTTGTTGGATTTCTTCTTTTAGTATCTGAACAAAAAGTCACGCCCTAACTGTCCGTCTGGCGAAAGTATTTAAATATTTAAATTATTTCGATGTGATTATCTAAGACGTGTTAATTGATTACTACGCAATAGTCAGCACACTTTTTTGTCTTCGTTGGCACCTTATCATTTAATATGGAGACTAAGGCTTATTTTAATGCAGCTTTTTTGTATTAGATATACTGATAACTTAGAGAAACACAGCTTAATGACATTTTAGAGGCGGGATCCTGTATGCATATGAGAAAGGGATTCATATAATTTAAAGGATTGGGACATCACACAATCCTGGTATACATCATAGTCGGTCTAACCGCTTAGTTATTTTTCTTGGTAAGAGCAATTGTTGCACGGTCCTTTCACCCGAGTGTTCCCTGTAAATGAAACAGAATTCTAATTCCCGTAATAATCTATGCTTCTGGGATTGTCTTTCTGACCTATTATCCATCAACTATTCTTTTCAAACTTGCAGTGGCCATCGTTAGTATTTCTTATTTCTAAGTTTTTAAGATATATTTGTTAGTATTTAGTTTATATAGGCTTGATACGTATTAAATATTATAATCACAAAAAAAAAATCTTCTGTTAAATGGCTACCAAGATACAACTGGTTTCATTAGAAATATTTTTTCAGTAAATTCACTTTAAATCTTTTGTGATATTTAGTATAAGATAAAGATCTATCATTGTATTGTTGTTAATCCACTGCATCCATATTATGTATTTCCATGTAACATCTTTTTTATAAGAATACTTCATGCAGAAAACAAATCGGTGCATTTTGACGTACGTGAACATTTAAAATTTGTATGTAAATTCAGAATTTATATTCGTGCAGCTCCTAGGAAAGCTTCTATAAAAATTATTAAAGGTAGCATTAATATATATATATATATAAACATATATATATATATATATATATACATAATATAAAGCTGAATATCTCTGTGTGTATGTGTGTGTGTTTGTCTGGTCACGAATAGGCTCCTATATGGTTGACTATTTTAAAAGCTCTGATTACATATAATGATAGAAGATGTATCGAGACAGAGGAATAGGTGTGTTTGATCTGGCAGAATAGTGGTTCATTAAAATTGTGGCGTCTGCGTTCACACCTGGTCCACAAAGTATGGAAATACAAAAAATAAAAATTAAAACAAAAAACGTTTACAAGTTTTTTTTTCATATAGACGTACATAAGAATACTTTGATAAGTATGCTTTAACTTAAATAGGCATGGTATAATACAATTGTGGGGTCTGCGTTCGCGCCTGGCCTCCATAGAATGGAAATAGGCACAAATTTTGATAAAGACTTTTCATATCTATCTGTGTAAGTATACTTTGATAATTATGTTTCTGTTTGAAGAAATATGGTATAATAAAATTATAGGGTGTTCGTTCGCGCCTGACCTCCATAGAATGGAAATATGTCACAAAGTTAAATATTTTTTTTAATATAGATCCACAGAATATTGTGATAAGTGTTTCAGTGTGAACAGGTATGGTATAATAAATTATGGGGTTTATCTATTTTATTTTTACTTTCATCATATTTTGTTTTGGTTTTGATATCCCCGAATTCAGCCCAAATTTACAACCCTTCCTTTTCATAATCTATCATACTTTCATAAATCAGAGTCAATTTTCTGTAGGCTGTTTTTGAACCCAGTCAACGACGGGTACTTTTGCTAGTATATATATATATATATGTATATATATATATATATATATATATATATATTAATTTATAAAATGTATATGGCGATTAAGCTAAACTGAATATTCCGCGTTTCATCTATTCTAGGATTCTTCAGGGTTATGCGCGAATTTTCTGGTTGTCTGTCGTTTTTTATGTAGTACTTTCTATTGAGATTTTAGTTAGCCAATCAGCTTTCTAGTATCCACCGCGCCCTTCCTATCAGTCAATGGACATGCACTTATAGGACACAGGCCCATTTGACCTCTGGTTGACCTGATTCGTTGTGTGTGTTCTATATAACCTGGATATCTAGTGTCTTGATCTGTTTTAAATCTAGGTTAGGTATTTTATGTTATATATATATATATATATATATATATATATATATATATATAAATATATATATATAAATATATATATATAAATATATATATATAAATGTACGTAGTTTATGTATATGCATGTTTATTTGTTTTATTTATTTATTTTCTATTGTTTTTTGTTAGTTTTAAAGTTATTTTGTATCTCTATCCTAGAGTAAATTTTATCCTATGAACACAGTTGTTCGCTATTTCTCTCCTATAGTTTAATAGATGTTGGTGTTCTTTAAAGCACATGATAGCAAATATTTCATGAAGCCATACTCTACAGGGGTCCTCTAGGTCTCTACAGGTGTTTGCTTGTCTTAATATTTTCCATTCGATTACCGGGGAACGGCCGCTTTACTTGAGTTCTCAGTGTTTATTTGCTAGCGTTGTTTTCATACGGTGTTTTTCATTGTTGAATGTACTTTTGTGGTCATAATATCGAGTTTTGAATAAGGAAGTCATAACTACGTAATATTTCTTGTTATTCGGGTTTTCTTTCGCAAATATTGTGGCTTGGTAAACTATACTTTTGGTTAGACTTCTATCCCTCGATATCTGAGGACCTTTTTAACATTGCCCTAGAATTTGCCGAGGCATACACTTATATATCCTCGGAAGAAATCAGCATCATTAAAAAATTTAGAAAATCAGTTCTAATAAATAACAATAACCAATGGATAAAAACTAAAATGACAAATTTGTTTGATTTGCCAGGGACTCTGCAGAGGCAACAGTATGTTGACTCAGGAGAGGCGTGGTTGGAGACCGCGCAAGTCTTGCCACACAAATTTCACGCGCACGCAACCTTACAGTGGGGATGCATAGTCTGCTAAGACTGAATGAAACCACACAATTCGAGTAGGATTATTAATATAATATATTTCTTTCTATTAATTACTTTGACTGGTTCAAGTGTGTATCTTAATTCTTCCAAATATATGTTAGCTTATCCTTACTTAGAGACTGATAATAAATCACAATGTGTCATTAATTTGATCTATATTATACTATCTCTTTAGGTTATATTGAATTAAAAAAAATGTTTTCGCCATACTTGACGTAAATGCAAGACTTTCAATATTTAAATTAGAGAATTATATTTTATTTAACTGAAAATACAATAAATGATTTATAACGTACCTTCAAATTGAAAATTAATCCACACCACGCCACGCTTTACTTATGCCGATTTTTAAATGCTATTCACGCAGTAATAGTTGACTATATTGATATTGTTTCCAGGTTAAGAATAACGATAGAAAAAAATGATTACCCAGTAATTATTTAATCATACTTAATATATGGAGTCAAGTATTTCCATATATGAGCCCTTGGATGACAAAGTCAATCTCAATTATTGGCATAAAACTTACGCTAATATGTGCTGGCATTTTGATTTAAAGTCATTCTCTGATTGAGGAGCTTCTGTTATTAACTTAACTTCTCATTAAACACCTGGAGAATGTTAAGAGAAGTCTTGCAAGTCAAGCTTTTAATCAATTTATAATAAATGATGTAATTACTTGTCAGAAATCTCTGGCGTGAGCGGCTTCTCACACACTTTATTTTCTAAAAAATAAGTAAATTAATCCAGTGTAAACTTAAAAGTTGATACGCAGGATTTTTATTAGAATTTCTGTGCTTTGCTTTCCTCTTCTAAATAAATATAAAATAATTTAGTTTAATATTTAAATGCAAGCGCATTACTTTAATATATTTCGTGGATTTTCCTTAAAACCTTTCAATAAATTTACACTAGTAATTCAACTCTTGGTGAATACATATAAATATACTTAATGACAAATGTTTTATACCTCCCTCCAGCATAGCAAGTTCATAAAATTTTACCACTAAACATAAACTTTTTCAGGAAGTCATACAAAGACATTATTTTAGTGTTTACAATTTTAATCTCCGCATGTTCTATCTAATTCTATAAATAGATTTATACATATAAATTTATTTATTGTGAACCTTGTTATATATATATATATATATATATATATATATATATATATATATATATATATATATATATATATATATTAAACCGGAAAATGACATAAAAAATAACAATAAAATTCATCAAACTATATTGTACGGTTGAAGGATTCTCTGGGTGTGATCCACAAGTCTATTTACACATATGCCTGATGGCTAAATTAGCCGTCCTGCCTGGTTAAATAAACCAATTTACAATAGCAAAAATTAAGAGTCCACAAAGTCAATAAATGCCGATTATATATTCATAGATATGTGATCTATCACAACTACAGGCATCAATATCAACAGCTGAGGAAACATTTTTGGTAAGTTATGACAACAATTTATACATAATTTAGCCAATGGACCATTTAATGTAGGATTTTGTTCATGGTGCTTACTACATCTTAGAATGAAGCTCTAAATAGAAGTTTATTTTGATAGTGTCACAACTTAAAATGGATAGATTGTATGGCCACGATAAGATATCAAACACTCTATCCAACTTTTTCTTGGGGAAATGTTTTGACAGCAGGTAGAGATTTTATAGTTATTTTTTTGTTTCTTTTTTTTTTGCTTTCTGAAAGCATAGAATCTTCAACATACAAAGGCTAACAAAAACTGTCAGCCTTTCAAATATATATATATATATATATATATATATATATATATATATATATTTATACAATTTTTACCCCAAACAAAGCAAAATGCCACTTTGAAATAAGAGGCTACTCTCATGGACATAAGTTGTAGAGATATTATGAAGGGAGATGAGCAGCAAGGTGTTTGTTTACATTACACTTGAACTTCTACATGTCAGTACAGTTGGGAAAGCAGACTCCTGGAAGGGAGTTCGAAAGTCTAGCTATTCTGGAGAAGAATCTATTGGAGTAGAAGGTTTTCTTACACTTACATCTCTTCTGTGTAGGGGGGGATTCAGTTGCTTGTCGGTTTTGTCGAAGGTATTTATGTCGATGGGGTACAAGTACTTGTAGGTCGCCAGAGCATTCACCATTAAAATACTTTCAATTTATATAAAATATCACATCTGTTGTTATTAATTCCAAAATATCGAAACAAGAAAGGTGGGGATGATTTTTCATTAGAAAATAACTGACTTGATTTATTTGGCGATAAGTTGAAATGTGATTTCCTCAAATGGTATTGGTAAATATACAAATCTAACAGCATTTTTAATCGAGTTAAAACTCCAGTGTGTCACCGGAATTTTTTTTACTAAAAATATATGTTAAAGTAATGTATATATATATATATATATATATATATATATATATATATATATATATATATGTGTGTGTGTGTATATATATAATACTTTCATAATTATTGTAATTCGTTTGTATTTTAAAATTTATAAATAAAATGTTGGTTTACAAGTAAATATATTGAAACGAAACTGTATAGTTTACTAAATAAACAATAATATTAATTTTATGAATTTAGGACTTTATTTTCATTTTTAACAATCCCGTGTTATATCTGATATATATATATATATATATATATATATATATATATATATATATATATATATATATATATATATATATATATATATGTGTGTGTGTGTATGTGTGTGTGTGTGTATACGAGTGTGTATTATCAGATATTACACGAACCTGTCAAAAATGAAAATCAATTTCTAAATTTATGAAATTAATAGCATTGTTTACTTACTAAACGATACAATTTAGTCTTAATATATTAACTTGTAAACCTGCTTCTCACTTTAAAATTGTTAAATAAAAACAAATTACAATCATTACAAAAGTATTCTTTTTGAATAGCAATCTCTCCCTCCTGATATATATATATATATATATATATATATATATATATATATATATA
The DNA here is from genome assembly GCF_053919585.1 of Euprymna scolopes. Taxonomy (NCBI): domain Eukaryota; kingdom Metazoa; phylum Mollusca; class Cephalopoda; order Sepiida; family Sepiolidae; genus Euprymna; species Euprymna scolopes. Next base: position 67,764,398 of record NC_136505.1, read on the forward strand.
TAAATTTAAAGGGTAAAAGTGCTAAACAAACTGAACTTACTACAGAAAGATAATCATTTCCAGTGAAATCGGAAAACATATGCAGCAGATAATACGGCGTTTAGTACATTGTTATTTATACTTGCACTATGTGGTTTGATTTTTGGTTTTCATTGAACACACTATAAACATTTATAATAAACTTTAAAATATCAGTTATTCAATTGATTTTATTCTTTTATTTTAATTAAGCTTTATTATTTTATGTTATGGATACACTAAAATTTTTCAGCTACGTACAGCATAAACAATCCAATTGAATTCAAATCTCTACATACCACTCCAAAGAAACCGCAATAAAAACAGATATTATTCCCGGCCTTTTTAGAAACCTTGTTTATATAATGCATTGACTAAAGGATGCGAGAATTACAAAACTGCCACATTCTCCAAAACCATACATAACTTTCAATAAAATGTAGAGGTGTCATTTTCCTCTCTGAAAAAATAAAATTATAATATCATGTTAGAAAATACTATGCGCTGTAAACTATCCAAAACATTCAGAAACACACGAGAAGCCTACAGAGAATTTAGAACGGAACATCAACATTTCTGATTCAGTGAATACATGAGTTTTTATTTACTGAGAATAGTAGTAGCATGTCTATACCAATCAATCCCCGAAATCATGTGTGTCCGCTGAAAAACCAATCGTCCATTGATCTAAATCAGTAAAACTATTTATTATAAAAAAGCAATTATGACGACACGCTATTTTCTTTATGTTATGTAGTATCAATGACTTTCCTATGTTCAAATGGTAATCAAAGTTTCGCTTCAAACTCTACCTCGTTATGTAACATATATCACTACAGATGGATATGCCATTGAAAAAGTCTTTCACATACAGGTGTTAGGTGATGACCAACCCTCTCTATTAAACGGATTTATCATACAAGAATATTTCAAAGTAATATAACATTCGCGATATCCACTTTAATAAAGATTGAGGAAACTAATAATAAATTGCTCTGATGGCAATTTTATTCAATAAAAAAATGTGATAGAAACAACTGCTTCGACCACGGATAAAGAACATCATATGCTGCTGCTTTCTGTATTTTTTATCACTTAAAACATATACTCTTAATTAAAAGACAATGCAAAATCCAAAATAAACGTTGGAAAGGGGTTAGGATGTTTAAAAGCCAAACAAAATATGTCCAATATAGCCTAAATCATAAGCAATATAATTTTCCGATGGTAAGATTACAAGATTTCATCATGATATACGTCGACGAATACAGATTTCCATAAGTTACATACGAAAGATGTTCACGTTTATCATCTATAAATATAAAAGCGAAAATATGTGTGTACGTATGTTCGCTTTTTGTGTATGTCTGCAAAAGGCTTTTTTCGCCAGACTTCTCGGTCGGCTCGCTCCTTCTTAAAATTTTTTATATCACGTATAAATCTATATCTACGACTTAAGAACGGGGGTCGCGTGTGTATTTAATTTGCCCAACTTTTACCAGATCGCCGTGTCTTCGAAAAGCGAATGATGGGGCGGGGGAAACAGTAACTGGCTTGCAGCGCAAAACAAGGTAAAAAATCACCCCACTTCCTCGCACCTGTATATTTCACTTTATAAATTTTAACTTAACACGCGTATCAATTCCTCTCCCCTCGTGGCCGATATTGTTAGGTGGCTGTTTTTTCCCCCTTTGGTTTCCACCTTCGCGTCAAGGCATCGGGATTCAATCCTACCTTCCTACTAAAAATGTTTGTTTCTTTTACAGCTCCAACGGCCAACGTTTTTTTTTTAAACACACATACCTCCAAACACCCGGGCAACACCGGTCACCCCTAGTTAGTTTCCAATAAAAGAGTATAGAACACAATGTAATAGCTATTTTTATTCTGTGTGATTTACTAAAGACAAAGTCTTTAGTGAATCACACAGAATAAAAATATATTCAACCAACATCGAAGTTGTAGAGAACATTGATACGTTCCTAATTGAATCTATAAATCATCAAGACAGTGACAATTGCAAACACTTAATACAGTAAATGATGAAAGGCTGTGAATCGTACTTGCGACTTTATCGAATTTCTCAGTGGATTATTAATTTATTAGAGCAAATGAATGTAACAATTAAATATTAATTGAAATCCCGCTATTTTTCTTATGCGTACAAGTGTACAATTAATCCAAAACGTGAATCAATTATCAACCTAAACGAAACATTTTAGACATATTCATAAAAGATACAGACAATTAAAGTAATACGAAACCTCTGCTGAAAACCAAAACAAATAATGTAAATATATGTAAGTTAAGTATTCTTTTCTTATTACTATTCTAATAATGTTCCCATAATTTGAGAAGGATTTATGCATCATTTAAGTATTTTAACTGGGGACTAAAAGCGAAAAATAAAAGATAGCGCAACAGTATCTAGAAGAACCCTCACAAAATGCTTATCGAACGAGACATATATTTACAATGCAAGGAAACTAATCAAAACTTGCAATTTCCTGAAATCCTTATTAGTATTGGCATCTCTAAAAAGAGAAAAGGAAAAAACATTGCATGATACGATAAACATCTTAGGAAAACAAACATATACTGATATGCTGTATTCTTATTCATGCTGGAATAACAGGGAACGAAGGACCTTATTAGACAGCTACAATATTCTCGGAAATATGCGTTTCTGTAGACTAAAATTAAGCCAGAAAAATGCGTGTTAATACAAAAGAAAATGAAACATCTCATGCGGAAAAAAACATTTACATATTTAAGTAAAGGGAATATTTCCCCTATCTCATTGACAATTATAACTTTTAGACCAAACCGTTCATAAATCGTCAGCTATTACACCAATTTATTACGCGTAATTTTTAGGATGTTCGCTAATTTCGCTTTAATTTTCTACCTATAGCAAAGTTTTAATTGTAACCTTTTCCACAAAATTCTATTTCAAAATTCTGTATGGATACATGTATACCCCGCAAAAAATCATGGAGGATATATATTTTTAATCCCTTTTCACCGCAAACTTCGGTGTAAGGGTTTCCATCGGGGACAACATTTGCAAGTATACTACGTTGGGAGCTGAGCAGCAAGATGTTTTTTCACATTACACTTGAACTTCCGTATGTCAGTACAATTGGGAAAGCAGGAACCGGAAAGAGAGTTCCAAAGTCTAGCAGTTCTAAGGAAGAAACTATTAGAGTAGAAGGCTTTCTTACATCTAGGGATCTCTACCGTGTATGGGTTAGATTTTGCTGCTTGTCGGGTTAGGCGGGGGTATTTACGTCAAAAGGGTACAAGGGCTTGTAGTTCGTCGGAGCATTCACTATCAAAATACTGGTAGAACAGGGAGAGGGATACAGCATTTCGTCGATGGGACATTTATGTGACAGTTTAGAACCTATCAGGTTGGCGACTCTCTTTTGAACCTTTCCAGCAGCAAGAGACTTGCAGCAGATGCACCAGCCAAAAGGCACCAGTCCAAATGTGACAACAGTACTCTATACATGGACGAATGATGGCCTTGTAGAGATACATGATCTTTTAGGCATAAGTAGCTTTCTAGCACGGTAATACCTCATTTTTGAAGAAAATACTAAGCACGCATCACTGTTTACATATTCTTGTTTTCACATTTGTATTCTTTCTCACTTTTATTGTATAGTTTTAAAAACTTGAGAGATCATTTTACGAAAGGTAAACGTGTTTCTCATATTTAAGTGAAGACCGCATCCCAAGATGCATAAGGCGAGCATTACCCATGTCCTGATCTTGAGTCATATACATATATATTGCTTTCCATTAAGGATTTCTTTGCTTTTATCTAATGTAACGCTGTTCTGATGGAGTCACTCTCATGTATAAATCGGACTTTTTACGCATTTCTTTTTATCTTCGTTTTTGCCTTTGTTCTCTATCTTATATTTTTTGCTTTTAATGTCATTTTTTTAAACGGTATAGATTTTTAAAGCACAAAAATATGTTACCAAGATATAGTTTTATATTATTATGGTAAGGTCTATATTCGCGCCAAACATCTTGAAAAAACAAATAAAATTATCCGATCAATATATTTCTTCATTTACATTTTTACCTAGATTAAGTTAATTTTTAACGATCCCAACCCATTTAAAACACCAACAGGGCCTTCCCCATTGATATAATCAAAGTCTAGGTTGCATGTTTATTTTCCCTATTGATCTTGTTGGCAAAAACTCAGCTATAAATTATCTACTTCGTGCGATTAGCATTCAGGGCGAACACCCATACTAATTTAATAGTTCAACGTTAGGGCCGGAATTTGATTAATGAATATACTTTTCGAGAAACATAGGGACACGGCGAAATTATTATGTTGCAAAATTGTTTATTATTATTTACATTATTTGAATTCTTCCGACTACTATTCGCATTTTCTGTTGTTTTCTACAATGATGTGATCGATGTAATCGTCAAGGTTTTTAGATGTATTTTGTCGAACAAAGAAATATTTCTATCAAACTCGAGATATTTTTTGTCGATCTCAGAAATCTGCTGGAAATTTCGAACAGAGCCTTTATTCAAGCGACGGGGATAATTCGCTCTCGATCCGTATGCAAAGTTATATGCAATTGTATTTTGTATTGAGTGTCGACCCACTAAAAGTTTAACATTCAACACCGAGGAAAGTGCACTTAAAATTGTGATAATTATTCGCAATTACCTGTGGTTTAATAAATAAAATACTTGTTACCTTCGTTTGTAAACTACACTCTTCTGAAGATTGAAAGTTCAAACTACAGTGCGGTTCACATACAAAATAAAACTACAAATTTCTCAAGACTTCTACCCAATTATGACCGACGGAATCAGATAAAGCTAAAGTCGTAGATTGAATAAAATATTCCATTTGAAACTCCGTGCTAATTCCCGAGTGCGGCAGAGGGATCCCCGAGTTACACACGATATACCTCATGAAGGTCATTGATTACATCAAGCAAAACATTGTAGAAAATTACGCTCAGGTTGAGAGTAGTAGTCCGAAGAACAAAAAATATTACGGCTAAACTTTTACAAATAATATCCGTATTGGGAAATTATCAGACCAAATATTCTCAAGAGTAAAGGTGGTCTGGAGTTTACTTTAAATATGGCATACACGATTGAGATACTTATTTAAGAGCACAGCTAACATGCATTTATTATGATAATAGGTTTTAAAAGTAACATTAACGAATACATTTAAGATATGCTTGCATCTATATAAATTATTTATTCATGTGCCGATGAAACATTATATAACTAGTGTATTACATATAGTATGAAGATATCCCGTCTTATATGGAGTTAAATATCGAAAATGGAGCCGTTTTGTACAAAATTAAGAACTAAACAGCGGGACGCCATAAAAGCTTTGTCCAGTAGAGGGTTCTTCTTTTGTTTACAAGCATGGGTGCGCGGCGTTGCCAGGGTGTTTGGAGGTGTGTGTTGAGCAAAAAAAGAAAGTGGTAGTAAGGCTCGCACCCGTACCGCAAAGGAGGAAAACAACGGAAAAAAGTGACGTCTTGGTTGTTACGATCACTGCCAAACCGGAAGTGATGTAGGTTAAAATTAAGACTAGACAATCGAAAAGAGGGGATGACTTTCGAAAATATCGGTGACAAAAGCAACAACTTCCCGTAGAAAAGTGTCCAGTTGAGGGTGAAGAAATTTATGTTTTTAGCCAATTTTTTGGTAATTGTCGTCTGAAGGGTAGAGCGTGTGAAAATCCGTTGAAAGTTTTAGGCAAACATGCAAACATACATACATTTATATATTGGTTGCTCAATTTTTCGACCCAAACCGATTAAAAAGCTCACCCTATCTCTGAATACCCTTTATGTAAAATTTCAAATGTTTAGACCAGAAATTGTCTGAGTAATTTGGTAGAGAGTGCAGAGGTCAAATTTTTCAAAAACTTTTTCCCCTATTATGCCCCCCTAAGATTTATTGTTTTGGTCTCAAATCAAGTTATTAAGTTAGATCCATGTCCAAGGAATCTATATCTAAAATGTCAATTTTTATACCCAATTTGGCGGAGGAGTTTGGTAGAGTCCTCATATGTGAAATCGTTGAACTTTGACCCCTTAACAGCTAAATTTCTAGCCGAAAACCGATCACAAAGATTTTCCAAAATTTCAGTACCCTTTATATCAAATTTCGAGTCTGTAGACTAAAAATTGACAGAGTTATTGCGTAGAGAACTGTACACAGACACACAGACACGTTCACTTTTATAGATAAATAGATAGATAGATTAAACAAAAATATATACGTATACATAAATATATATGGAAGCAATTTTGTGTTTACTGTAAACTTTTTACGCAAATATTATGCGAGTATAAATCATTTAGAATATCTGCATGAATATAATTACCCGTAATAGTTAACTAAAAATGATCATACCATGAGAAAACCAAAAAAAAAAAACTAATAGGGAATTAATTAAAATGAATGTTTAAAAAATATCCAAATTACCTAAATCTTTTGCTAGTGAATGCAATTCTACAACACATATATAAGAAGATTATATTTTCTTTTTAAATAAATAGAAATGACGGTTTTTAATATGAATATCAATGCACACAAAAGAAAAACGAATTCATAGGAGTATAGATAGATATGAGCACTGATGATGACATAACAAAGAAAAAAGTACGCATGTAGTGAACATATATATCTGAGCATAAGCCAAAACAATTGGTTTCTCTCATGGATAATACACGATGTTTTTTCGATGACTTTATAACGACTTTTGTACATAGTATGTACAGCGGTTAGTGTTACATATATATATATATATATGTATATATATATATATATATATATATATATATATATATATATATATATCAAAGTAATCTATCAGGTAAATTAACCGATAAATTTGTTTGATTTTCTTTTGGCTCTCATTGATACAAATCTGCGTCAATATTAAATTTCAATTATTGCAGTAAACGATTGATGTTGGTAGATTGGATTCAAAAGCTGGATGAACGTAACCAATATCTTGTTGTACAAAGTAATAAATTAATAAAATCTAAAGCAAAATTTTTTATGAAGAAAAAAAAGTTGGAGAAACACCGTAAAATCAAACGTCAAGAATAGATCTGAAAGACATCTTAAGTTATTAAAGGATTGAAGTTGTTCAATGATTTTATGTTCGGCCGGAATCGTTTGAGTAAACAATAACGTGTTTTTACCTAAGGTTGTTCAGTTCTAAAATAGGTTTTGGACTAAATGTATCATCACGCAAGGAACTGCAGGGTGTCTCAAAATAATGTATACCTCGTTTGTATCGTTTTAACTTGTTCAATGTACTGATTCTTACTTGCACACAATATTGATAGAAGAACCGTAGAATAGAAATATACATTTAAACGTACTGTAACATGAATATAAATATAGGACATTTATTTTAATAAACGTAAAGTCTACGTGAGCTAATTTTAGAATGTCTATAGAATGAAACTCAACCCTAACCCAAATTGTTCTGTTCAATATATATAGGAAGGGAAATGATATTCATATTAAAAACGCCTTTTTCTATTTATTGGTATTTGTTTGCTTCCCCATGAAAGCAAACTGTGGCACAGTGTAATTTTTAATGTGGGTGAAAACCACCTCCCCAATAGAAGGGCAAAAGTGAAACTCTGGTAGGGACTAAAAATAATAATTGTCTCAGTATAAAGGGTTGACCAAGGACGAATTAACTTAAGTGTAGCATCAGAACAGATACTACACGTTGGGATATTAAATCCTTTATTCAGGTTGGTTGGTTGGTTGTTTTTGTTTTACGGCATATCAACCCTTTTCGGGTTATTTAATGCTGAATCCAAAGATTTTGAAGAAAAATTTTTTAATAGAATATATTTGTTGTTTTCAAGTCGGTTTCTATTTAACCCATAGTTGGAACCCTAACAGGTACTACCACTCCGGGTCAGAGTGAACCTGGTAGCAATGGTAATTAGATGGTGGCTCCACACTCCCCAAAGCCAACAAGTTGGGGCCTCACCACTGGATATAGTTTAGGGTCATATCAAGGAACCCCATTGAGGGACTTTTACCCTCTGCAGGGGGGCAGTCGGTGTATTCTAATGCCTCACCGACAAGGCCCCCTTTATTCAGGCTAAAATTACAATGTAAGTTCAAACTGGACAAAAACTGAGTACACAAGGTCAACTACAAACGGGGGGTGGAGGTCGTTAGTTATCCTTGTCGCTCTGGAACTAAACAAAAGTTTCTCTTCTTTCACCATAATACCACATTCATCCTTTCGTACTGGGGGACGTTCTACTTAGAACCCCATTGTTGAAAACATTTTTTTTATTCGTGTGTAAAAACAAAAAAGGTAACAATAATGGTACAATAGTTCATTTGTGTCGAAGACGGGGGAAAATAAAAAATACAAAAGTGGTTAGTAGGTCCCTCCCAACCCCTTCTAGTTGATAGACCACCTGTTCTGCTCTGGTTTGTAAAGGAACGTGAGCTCCTGCGGATAGTCTCTAAGTGGGGGTGCCTTCTAGATGGGACGAAATGGAGAAAAGAAAAATTATTTAGTGAGGGAGAGAGTGTTAGCGATTGATTTCTTTCTTTCCAAGATGGGTAAAATTTAAAGGAAGGGGTGAAAAAATTGCAGTTAGAAGGGGGTGGAGATCTTGGAGGCTTCCTAGTTGGGGAGGGATGTAGTATTCACTCGCCTAGCTAAGAGGCTAAACATTTATTACACTTGATGGAACTGCGCGTTCCACACCTACGCAGGGAACACGTCTTCAAAATTGGCTCCTTTTCGTACATATATACTTGCTACACGTATTCATCTTCTGTCGAATACCGCGCGACACTTTTATCTTGGGCCGAAGGCCAAGAAATAAATAAAAGACAAACCTTTTTTTCTCCTTATTTAAATATATATATATATATATATATATATATATATATATATATATATATATATATATATATATATAACATTGTAATACATGGGCTATGGAATTGCATTCATCTGCAAAACATCTGGCTAAATTAATTATTTTAAACATTCATTTTAATTAATTCCCTATTAGTTTTTTTCGGTTTTCTCATGAGACGATCATCTTTAGT
>NC_136505.1:67778544-67893544 GCF_053919585.1 Euprymna scolopes
GATTCACTATCACCATTGCTGTTCATCACAGCCATGATGACCTTGAACAATAAAGTGAGAAAGTGCCAAGTTGGATACAAGCTCTCTAATACAGAGGAAAAAAATGAACCACCTAATATACATGGACAACGTGAAACTATTTGCAAGAATCCAAAAGGAACTCGAGGCACTAATAAACCAGAATCTTCAGTCAGTATATCGAAATATAGTTTGGTATGGAAAAGTGCGCACTACTAGTTATAATAAAGGGAACACTGGAGACAAATGAAAGCATGAAACTACCCAAGCAAACAGACATACAGGCCCTAGGGGAACAAGACGCCTATGAATACTTTTGAGTTCTGGAAGCAGACACCATTAAAACCACAGGAATGAACGAAGGCATCGGAAAGGAATACCCAAGGAAAACAAGACTTCTAGAAACAAAATTGTATGGCAGAAACCTAATAAAAGGTATAAGTACACTAGTAAAGTAGCATGGACTGTTCATAGGATGGACCAAAGAAAAATGAGTCAGCTCGATCAGAAGACCAGGAGACTAATGACAATGTACAATACACTACACCCGAAGGAAGATGTTGACCGACTCTACGTGAAAAAAAGAAGGCGGAAGAGGACTTGTTTGTATAAATGACTGTTAGCATTAGCAGCGAGAGACACAGAAAAAATTGACAAAACAGAAAGCAGAGAGATAAAGGATAAGACACGTGAAGAAAAATGGGAATAAAAACAACTGCATGGACGTGTCATAAGAATTTAATCTGAAAAAGAAACTCTAGATAAGTGGATACTCCTTAATCTGCGGAGTTTCGAAGAAATACTTTCCTTCTCATCAGACGGTAGGAATTAGCAAAATGCGGGGTCGGATTTTGCATGCAAAAGTATTTGATGAACCAACAAGTACGTCAAAGATATTACTAGATAACAAATAAGTGAAGCAGAGGGAATATGGTGAAGAAAAGGGTGATTACACGTGAATGGATAGTCTGGTGGAAGATAAATAATCCAGTGACGGTAAAATCCAAATATATAACTTAAAGAAAGTTAATTGAATTTCGATTTGCACAAGTATAATAAAAGGAAATCCCATATTTTACCACCTTGGATCATTTTGGTAAATTTAATTGTAATTTTTATTTTATCATATATATATATATATATATATATATGTATATATATATGTATATATATATATGTATATATATGTATAAAATACATTAAGTGTACGAGCGTGCATATATACGTGTATACATGAATGTGCACATATGCGGGTATATGCATACATGTATACATTTCGTGTGTGCCGGTGCATACATGTGTCTATATGCATACATGCACGCATGTTAACATACACACTTTCTTTTTCTCTGCACAAGAGTAATTTCTACACTTCCTCTTTAGGGATTGACTCTATGCCTTAGCACTTGTTGTTTCCCTTTACCGTTTCTGATTTACACGCATACGTGCCATTTCCACTTCTAAACAAACAACTTAAACGGAACAAGCTAAAACAACAATTTTCATAAAAAAATAATAAAACAAAATTATGATAATTTTAAACAGCATCTAAGACTCATCAAATTCTCCTCTAAAAAATATAATTTTTATTAACGATTGTGCGCAAAAAAAAAATCTACTGAACTTGAACTAATACTTACTTTATGAGTTTGTGTAAAAAATGTATTATTAGTTCATTTTTGTGTAAAATAATCAATAATTTTCTGAATAATAATGTTGTTTTGGTAATTAAAAACATTAAGCGTGTGTGCAAAGGGGAACCAAAAGATGAATCTTCATTTTTTCCGTCCGTGGGATAATTCAATATTTCTAAATTTTGCTTTCATTTTTTAATAACAATGCTAATTTGCGTTATACTAAGGTATCATATTTAAGATATTTAACATTTTTCGCTTAATTTCATTAAATTTACTAATTCGTCCTTATTGAAAATACGCGTATTTCAAAATCTGATATTTCCTTTCTTTTTAAAATACTCTATCATAATTTAAACTATTCCACAATTAATGGAGAACGATTACTGACCTATTTATGTAACTCAATTTTGGAAGCCATTATTTACGAATAATTAATGTATCAGAAAAAATAAATACTCATTAATGCTAAATGTACTTTTCCCGATTGCATGTAAACAGTAAAAATTAAATAACAAAAATATTTTTTATTTTATGGTAGGTATAAGTTTAAAAAAAAATTCAACGAATAATGAGTATCCATTTTAACTCAGTTACTAGTACAGCTGCTTATAATATATTCATTTTCGGACATTAATATTTAAGTCAATTTTCCTACATAATATTATTTCTATTTTAAATAAAAAATATATATTGTAAGCCTTTCAATGTTTTTGTCATTTAACAGCGATAAATAGAAAACGTTTGGCTAATAATAAACGAAAGAATAACGAATTTCGCAAAAATTATGAAGAAAACTTTTTTCAGACGAATCTACATACAGATGCAGTTTTTTTTTAAGTTAACGGAGAAGAATGCAGCGAAAATGCATCCTAAAACATTAAATATTTTCTCATAAGAGAACAAATATTTCATGTAATTTATTCTCCACAGACATTCCTTTAATTACATCATTCCTTTATATTTTACTCAGGTAACGTATGAACACGGATTCTGGTTAAAAAACGATGAAATCTTCATTCGCTTGTTCATTTCCGAATGAATGATTCTATCTTTTTCTCATCCGGAAATTAAACTTCTTGTTCAGAAATATGCATTTCTAAATATTTAATATATACGTCATTTTTCGAATGTTTTGTTCGAACAAACTGCATAAATAGAATCATAATGCACTTATATACCAAAAGAAATATAACGATATGGTAGAAAAAATGGTAATTATAATATAAAGGGGAGACGCTGTATTTAAGCATAAATGTTCTCTATGCAGAGAGGCTCACTTTTTGCATTATAATAACACATTGCTACCAGATCGTACTATTTTCAGAAAATAAAACAAACACTTCAAGATACATCTTGAATTTCTTTTATCAAAATACAACCTATCATGAACATTGCAGGCAATAAAATAATAAAAATATAAAATAGTGTTACAGATTTTAGGAAAGTAAAATATCATATCTTTGCTAACAACAGTTGTATTCTTAGGGCATGCGTATTTCGCATTCACACTGGCCGACGAACCTGGTAGGAGACTGGCTCACACTGTCTATTAGATGATGAGCGTTCCATCCACGCAATCAACTTATCGTTCGGTTTGCAATTAGTAAATCCCCAAATTTCTGTCAGACCTTTTTAAGTATTGTTCTTGATTTTTGTAAACAGAGTTTCTGAGAATTGGCGGTTCGTAGGAGATTCTTGCGAATCGTGTGTAACGAGTATCGAACATTCTCCTTCAACGCTGATTAAATTTCTTACGCAACTTTAGTTTTTCAGTCATATTTCGTGTCGTGATAATCTTCTGCTAGCCATTGCTTTTACATCTCCGTGCCATATATAACTCCTATCTGACCGCTTTACATATTTGTAGAGCACTAGGTTTCAAAGTAGATTTTCGATTTTTTTAGTGTATTTTACTTTCATTCATTGTGTCGCTGTTTCCTAATCGTTCACAATCTTTCACTTTCTTATGCACTAATTGTAGCAATAAACAACTTTCTGTAACACATCACTAATAATAAAGCATTTATTTTTTCAAATGTGAGAATATCTAACAATTCATAAATAAATTCATAAGCGCGTGGTTCAGTGGGGGAAGATGTGACTGGTTACCTTTAATGCATCGAAAACCAAACTCCTATCCTTACATCATAAACGCTCTGATCCCCATCTGGCATCAATTGTCATGGATGGCTCTCGTCTGGGTGAGGCCCCGTGTTTTGACAAGCTCCTGGGTTTGACCTTTACTCCTGATCTGAAATGGAACACGTACATCAAGTCTGTTGCCAAGATCGCTGGAAAGATGGTGGGATCCTTCTACCGCTCCAGAAGATATCTCACTACTGATGCAATTCTCTATCTATATAAAAGCCAAGTACGTCCAAGGATGGAATACTGTTGCCATATCTGGGCAGGAGCTGCAAAAAACAGCCTATCCTGCCTTGACAGAGTACAAAATAGACTTCGTGGCTTAGTGGGGGATGCCCTTTTCTCTACCCTGCAACCTCTCTCCCACAGAAGAGACGTTGCGAGCCTATCCTTGTTTTATCGTTATTTTCATGGAAGGTGCTCGTCTGAACTCCAATCTCTGCCCCCCCCCTCGCCAATCTTTCACGAAAAACACCCGTCTAGCCGAATCCACTGTGAAAAATTTCCCCCACTCTATATCTGTGCCTAGATCAAAACGTGGATTCCATGAACAAAGCTTCTTTCTTAGAACTGCACGCCTGTGGAACTCTGTTCCGTCTGCCTGCTTCCCACCTGACTACAACTTGGATGTGTTCAAGTCCAATGTTAACAAATTCCTAATGAACCGCCCCCTTAAGTAAACACTTCATCAAATCTCCACACTAACATAATGTACTTGCAATAACCCTTATCCCTGAGTGGCTTCCGGGCCTTGATAAGTGGTGATCACTGTGTAAAAAAATATATACAACATTTACTCGCAGTATAAAAACATACTTATGACAAGTGGGATATATAAAACGGTTATTTTTCCCTCATTTGGTCAATATACATTCATCTTATACAGCATTTTACAACTATTGTGTAATAATAAAATGATAAATATTTTCTACTCTACAGCAAAGAATAATACTTTGCAAACGCAGAATCCACATATAAGGTCAATATGATCTAAATCTGGCGAATATCTGATGAACGTTTAGTGATTATTACCAGTCACTTGCGTTTGTTATCACGAAGTATAATAATGAATCCTAGGAGCGTGACTTTCAAACACAGGTGCCGCATATAAATTCAATATGGTTTAACTTCTGGCCAATATCCGATGATAGTTTTGTGATTATTACCCATCAGTTCCATTTGTTATCACAATTTTATATAAGTCACGATAGCAGAGTGACTTTCATAAGCATGTCATTTTCACAGGTGTTAGCACGATCCTTACTAGCTGATTATTTTCTCCTTTATTTTTCTCGGCATGAACAGAGACATTAATACATTTACCAATCTAATTCTCAACAACGCTTTCCTTGTTAGCTTCTGCTGCAAATATAAGATTTTACTTGCCATTGCTTAGAATATTAATCACCATCTCCATAAACAGGTTGTCCTCTGGCTGTTCTTGGATTACGGGAATAACGCTTTACGGTATTTTTCGAACGGTAAAAAAAAACAAACTAAACAATATGGCGTCAGCTAACAAAGAAAACACATTCGACTATTTTTTGTTGTTGAATAATGAACCCACCATTTCGCTAGCTTCATAAAAACGACCAACGCCCAGTCACACAAATGTAAACGCTTGGCGGCTTATAATTTCATACGAATTACTTTAATACATGAGCTTCATTTAAACGCATCAATTCAGTTTCGCTATTTTCTATTTACGAAGGCCTAGACGAACATGATATACTGTTTTTTTTCTATTTCCGTTCACTCATAGTCGTAAAGCATTTCAAAATCATTTTGGCGATTACTGCTTTGGCGACTGCCTCAAGCAACAATTCGCTTCGGGCACATTGACAAAAATTAGAAATTTCCCAGTTAATTATGAATACCTTTTGTTTATATGAATTTTGGTCGCAAGTACAGAATAAATTTTGCCTTTAAACGTACTCCACCATATTGGAAGGAGATTTTATACAATACTGTTATTGTTTAATCACGGCTCGGTTTCTACTAGTGAATACAATAAGCTGCTCATATTAAGAATTTTACTTCGGAAAATACGTTTCGCTTGACAGTTTAAAGGCTTGAAATACAATTAAATCTCTAAACATAAACAGATTTCAGCGATTTTTGCACTTCACAATTTCTTTTCTTACTATTCATAATCGTCCCATCGACTTAACACTTACCATGCGAAACATAAAGTGCATTTGGACTCTTCCAATATAATAGTGCAAAATAAGTTCTGTTTGAAATAACAATTTTTTATATACACATTTTAGTTATTTTATCTTCTCGATTCTCAATTTAATTTTCCTACGTTTTTTCGTTTTGAATTAGTTCTATTACTAATAGTAGTAGTATAATTAGTGTACTTAGTAGCATTTCTTTTAAATCAAGCAATAATTATTATTTGTACTCTTCTAAAATTTAAGGTTATACTCATTACAATGATTGTTATTTATCTTGTTACTTTAACTATTGTTGTTTGCATTAGTGGAGCATTATTTTACAACTTCTGGAAAAACTTATAAGTAAAATATTCCTCATCTAAAAGGGATTATTCAATCATTGAAACACATCAGAAATAATGTTTTTAGAATTGATTAACGTGCATTTCGTGCTTTTTTACGTTTATTTTAATTCGGGGACACCGTTTATTTCCTTTTAGACCAATGTATTAAAAATACATAAAAAATAACTTAGACTAAAATGATTTATCCTGTGGTTTTTAAATTAATTTTTAAATATTTTTTTTTAGAGATTTTTCTATTATTTACACCAGTACCAGACCGGCGGTGCGAGTTTACATTCAAGGTCATTACCAATCACATCATCAAAAGAGAACGAATTTACCTCAGTCAAGAAGGGTTTCTTCTCATTGCAAAAAACACCAAAATGAACGGTTTCCAGATTTATTAAAATATGGATTCGCAAGCATTCCGTATTCATTCTTATTTTATTTTAAGTAGAGGTCATGAACATATTCACACGTTTTAAAAGTTGCCTTATTTGCATTTTTACATTTGTGTATAATCTTTGAAGATTGTTAGAATATATTTTATTAAACATTTGCTTTTTTCTATTATAGAAAGGTTAAAACATATTCTTATACGTTGATTAACATGCTCTTTAATATTGATTTCAAAAAACAAAATAAAACAAAGTTAGCTCACTCCAAATGCGTATATAATTATAGTTTCATTTGGAGGGGGTCAAATATGTTCAACGGATCTGTTCTGACACTCTGCCAACTTTCCACAATAATTATATATATATATATATATATATATATATATATATATATACCTACAATAATTATAATAACTATGGGAACTAATAAATATAATAACTATAATCATAATTAATTTTCATAACTATAATAAATTGCGGTTTCACTTAATGACTTAACTAGCAAACTCTAGCATTGCTACACATATAATTTGCTGATTTCTTTACGTCATCTGATGGGAATAATAATAAGAATAGTATTCTTTGCAACTCCGCGGAATAAGGACTTTGTAAATTGTTTTTCGGAGTATTCAGTCAAATAATAAATTTGGATTGTAAAATTCTACTTACAGTTTTAATTTTCTTTCTCTCATATATATATATATATATATATATATATATATATATATATATATATAGATATATGATTAGTTTGTTTGGAAAAAATCCAGCAGAGTGCTCAATTAAAAGGAACATCCAAAATATAAGAGTCTATTTATATTTTTTGTACAGAAAGTTGTTAGATGAGACAAGTCATTGGCACCGTCGGTTTCAATCCGGGGCTAGAAACCGACGGTACCGATGACTTGTCTCATCTAACAACTTTCTGTACACAAAAAACAATATATATATATATATATATATATATATATATTTGTGATAGGATGATTCCAATATTTTCCGATTCCGAATACAATTTAAGATTCCGTACTAAATTCCAGATTCCGGTACAATTACCGATTCCAAATCTTTATAAATATTGACATATTTAACTTTAATGTTGTTACTTTCAAACGATCACCGTATATACGCATATAAACGCACTGATATTTTCTCAAACATAAAATATATTTATGTATTGGCTATCTATAAATTTTTATTTTATATTTAGTTTAAAATCAATAAATATTTATCACTAGATCATTCAGACCAGCAAGGGGAGGGACTGCTTTATACAAAATGAACTAAAAAAGACAAAAGACAATTAAAAGAATCGTTTTCGTATCGGAAAATCGGCACTTTTTTATTCTGATACCGATATTGACACCCCTAAATTTGACGATTTTCTCGATTCCGATATATGGTCCAACCACTTATATATATATTCAGTATGGCAATGTAAACGGTACCTTCGTACATTTTGAATTTGGTTATTTCTAGCAAGTGGTGTCTCCAAACAATACAATAAGTAAGCATTATTTTTACATTTATATTTTCGAAGACTTTATATGAGTTAAATTACTTTTTTAAATGTTTTTGACCTATTTTATAATCTCATATATTAAACTTTCTAGCAAAATTTTATGAGAAATTATTTGTTAGTGTAGTGTTACATATTTTATGTAATTTTTAAGTATTTGTTAGTGTAGTGTTACATATTTTATTGTATTTGTTAGTGTAGTGTTACATATTTTATTTGTATTTTTTAGTGCAGTGTTACATATTTTATTGTATTTGTAAGTGCAGTATTACATGTTTTATTGTATTTGTTAGTGTAGTGTTACATATTTTATTTTTATTTGGTAGTGTAGTCTTACATATTTTATTTGTAATTGTTAGTGTAGTGTTACATATTTTTAAGTATTTGTTAGTGTAGTGTTACATATTTTATGTAATTTCTAATTATTTGTTAGTGTAGTGTTACATATTTTCTGGTATTGTACAAAATACATATAATGCGTACTATAAGGATAATTCAAGCGTTTGCATAAACATCCGAACAAAATAGTACTGAGTAATCCTCGTTTTTTGTTTTTAAAATGAACCTGACTGTAAGTAGTTGCTAGTCTACCTGAACTGACGAGCTGTGATACAGCTAAACAGTACTGTACATGTTTGTTTATATATATTACTAATAAATATGATGTAAGTATATATACATTACTAATGAAGATGGTATATATATATATATATATATATATATATATATATATATATATATATATATATATATATATATGTAATTTGAAAGCGCCAGTAATAATTATTCACATATGATTGTAGAAAATAATTTGAGCTAACTCTAATAAATGATACAACATAATAATATACTAAAAATGTTCGTATTTAGTGGAGCAAACTATAGTTGCTTACACAAAAAACTTCTTCGAGCCATACGAACAGAGTGGGTTTGAAGTTCAGTTAAGCATGAAATAGTGTACATCACATTCACGTCATTTTACCGCCCCTTGTTAGTTATCGGGTCAATGCTTATTTTTTATTAGTGTTTAATACAATTCCTTCTCTACCATCCTCGCTGCTGAGGGGTTGCCAAAAGAGAGAGGGAGAGAGAGAGAGAGAGAGAGAGAGAGAGAGATCGAGAGAGATCCCGTAATGTTACGTTTGTTTTTTATGTTCTTTGTACTGTAAACGTTTGCTGAATTGGCATCTTTAATGTGTCCAACATTACATTTATTATTTCGTGCTTTAGGGGTTTATTCTCAATATTATTCAAATATCGTTTTCCCAGCTTATTTATGTTGTTGCTTTTTTATTTGTAGTAAACTTGGTCTACTCTACCATCTAAATAAGGCGTCTAATCTGTTTGTTTCGTTTTCCTGTTTACCAGTAAAATATTTTTTGACAAATTTTGAGACCACACTCTGTTACATTTTCTTCATGCCTGCTTTCGAACAACTTGGCAATTATCTATCAAACACCGTTATTACTTTCTTTTCACGCATTGTTTCTGCTGATTATATGTAAGCTTGAACAGGGTTTTTAGGAATTATCCTATATACCTGCAAAATTTCTTGAATGCCATTTTTTGTTAGACGCTTTTCTGAACATATCCACGAACCGCCCTATTTAACAAGTACGAATCGAATGCTAGGGCGCTGACGCAGTATGTTATAATACAAGATTTTCACGGAATCTTTTAAACTCTCTAGATGTGAATTGTGTTCAATGATATGATACAATGAATTGAAACTAAACTCTGAGAATAAACTACGTGAAACTTAAGCGATGTTTTACAAAGCTGATTACTTACGTATTACTATTTCCTTTCATTATAAGAACCTGTTTACCACCATTAAGTTATAGAAACTAAACCATTCAATATGCCAACAAAATCTATATAGCCAGCCGATATAGCTCGGTCAGTTTTGGATCATATTTCTATGCAAAGAACACCCTTTGGATAGTTTTAAGTGTTTCGAAATAATATCTCTTCATCCTCGTTAAAGCACATAGCCAATAATATATAACGTATCGATTTGGTAAGCGGTCAGTATTGTAGAGAGCACGCAAAATGAGTTTAAAAGCAATATATTTGTGTGAATTATATTGGAATTTCTGCAGTTAATTATCACTGATAACGAGTGGTAAGGAGCGTATTATAAGAGAAAATGGTTCGAGGAATGAGGCTATTCGAATAGAATGTTTCCGGGATCTGTTGAACTCTTAGGGGAAATAGTAGAGTTTTTGCTGTTAGGCAGGATGGTCAGAAGTATTTAAGTTGGAAGAGTGCAGAGCCTGTAAATCCATTGGGGCAATTTCGTGAAAGTATTTGTAAAATAAGGGCAGGGATGCAACACTCCAGTGCTTTACAAAAGAAAATAAAATGAAATCAATGTTCAGCATTTTTGACGTTAAATTATCGATTGCTATATATATATATATATATATATATATATATATATATATATATATATATATATATATATATATATATATATATTAAGTAATGTGATTGATAATTTAAAATTTAAAAATCAAATTATAATTAAATTAAAAATCCGTTTCATAAGAAGGAACAATAACACAATCAATTATCTTACAACGAGCACTTTCTATTTCCTGTATTTTAATTAAACTAGTAATTTCACTGTTACATTAAAATACATTCAGCTCTTTAGCCTATTGTTCTAATCTCCTTTAAATTATATATATATATATATATATATATATATATATATATATATATATATATATATATATATAAAAGAATGAGTTAAATAGATAAAAAGTAAAGTTACATCATCAAGTCATTAACGGTTAAAGAAAGATATTATTCCTTTTCTTCAACCCTTATTGACTGATAGAGTAATAAAACTCCTATGCAATTTTACTGTTTATTTTTTTCAGTTAATCTAGTATTTGCGCCTCTTTATAGAGTAGAGCTTTATTTATCTTGATATGTTTACCTTACGATGAAAAATTTATTTTTTAGCTTATCTTATTCTAATTACTATATATATATATATATATATATATATATATATATATAGTAATCTTATCTTATTCTAATTACTATGTATATATATATATATATATATATATATATATATATGTATAATTTCCAAACTATATTATATTTATAAGCATTCTCATACTGCATACTTACCAATTTGCTTACCTTTTAATCCGAACATTAAAAAGTGTTTGTTCTACATTTCAAAAGTATAGCAAAAGAAACGCCGACTCAACAACTTTCATTTCTATTTCAACTAAGATCAATTAAAGACGGACATAGTTTATTCGGCTTTTGTTCCGCATCAAAGTTCATCTAAGATTCGATCACTTAACGCACTTATCGTTGTCTAACTTTTTCTTTATTGTTTAGAAAATACGATCATACACTTATACGTTTTCTAGCAATCATATTTCGGTTTCTGTCATACATAGATTTCTTTTAAATATTTTTTTTTTATTTATATACAATACACATCATTGCTCGAGGTTAAATACGGAACCCCCAGTCCTTTAGCAAGTATCACTTTATTTTTTCTATATATGAGATATATAGTAAGCATTACTTGGATGTCAGCGGGTATAAGATGAGTGATCTAAACTTAAATTTATTCTCATAAAGTTTTAGTTTTTATTAACCCAAAATATACACCGACTTTCCAGATAACAAATAATACATGTATATATTCGTGCCACTCATTTTAACTTTGTTACGAAATGAAACGCTTAGATAGGCTGTAGTAATTGTGACAATGTTGCTGTAATTCGAACGGTATTGATGTACATTTAGTCATCTAAATGTGAATCGTTTTAGGTAAATTTATATTATTATTATCTGAGACACACCTGGGGTTTCACGTAAGAAATCTTTACAATCTCGACGGATTTCCTGGTGTACTAGTATACTAACAAAAAATCAGTATAATGATACTGATTGATGCTTTTGATTACTGAATTATTATTATTATTATTATTGTTATTATTATTTTTATTATTATTTTATTATTATTGTTATTATTATTATTGTTATTGATATTATTATTAGGAGTTCTCATACAAACCATCAAATATTTATCTTTGAGAACAGTTTGTAGTGTGCCCTTGCTACAAGTCACAAGTTATTATTATTATCGAGGAAGCCACGAATATTGTTATTTTGTGTGCTTTTGTAGATTGGTGATGTTTTAAACCGACTCATTTCATACATATTTATATATTAAAGGGATTAGCTTCAAAATAAATGCGACTTTTTTATTACGATAATCCTTAATAACAAGCCCACACGATAACGTGATTATAGCAAACCACATTAAAGCAAGTATCGACAAGACACGAGAAAACAGCGAATGTTGACATTGTTGACAAAAAGACAAAACAATAAACCACATAATAAGCGAATGCAGCAAAGTAGCCTAAAATAAAATAGGCACTATCAAAGAGGAAATACTTCAATATTCCGAAGTTATTAAAATACTGAACAAAATATTAATTGAAAACAATGAATTGAAAATCAGCTACTTCTAGTTTGCATATAGTTTTTAAAATTGTGTCTGAGTTTCGGGAATCGTTAAAGATCGCTACAAAACTAAAACTGCGATAAAAATTCTGTAAAAGAATTAAATTTTATTATTATTATTATTATTATTATTATTATTATTATTA
The DNA here is from genome assembly GCF_053919585.1 of Euprymna scolopes. Lineage (NCBI taxonomy): Eukaryota > Metazoa > Mollusca > Cephalopoda > Sepiida > Sepiolidae > Euprymna > Euprymna scolopes. The sequence continues at coordinate 67,791,420 of NC_136505.1, forward strand.
ATTATTATTATTATTATTATTATAATTGAAATCATAGTTATTCCAAGAATGAAGAGTAGTGATAGGCGGAAGGTGAAAAGCGAGGTAAAACTAGTTCAAGGAGTAATTCACAACATTATAAGAAAGAACATATCGATTACGGAACTTAACAGGCTTCTGTATTCAGCGTCATACGTTATTGCGAATCGTCTTGCCTTAATACAGAAGAAAAAGAGAGAAATGAAGGATAGAAGGCCATACTGGCAAAGGCAGCTTGGAGTAAGTATTAAACGGTGGCGGAAATACATTGGTAGAATTGAAGAAATAAGAAAAGGAGTTTAACTAGGACAGAAAGCCGAGGACGAGCTTGGAAAGAAATTATAGATTTCTGGAAAAGCGAACGAAGAGCGTTCTAACAATGTTGAAAGGAAAGATCCACAGTGGTAGTATGAAAATTCGAAACTTTGTTGGAAAAAGTGTTGCGTTTCGGTAGACCAACCTTTTCCAGAACAATCAGTCTCAGCTGTATAAAAAATTAAATGTTAGTAAACAGGCGGGAAATAACACCACTCCAAATGCAAAATATGCATAGATATGCAAGGGAGTTCTGGAGGGGGATTGGGTCTGTCGAAGGACGATATAATAAGAAGGCTAGCTGTTTGGGAGAGGTCAGAGAAAGGCCATCAGGAATGCAGCAGATGAAGAACGTTGAGATAACCATTGATGACGTGAAGGCTTGCATACGAAGGATGAAAACTGGAAGGCACCTGATCCAGATGGAGTGAAGGGCTTCTGAATTAAACAGTTCGAATGCCTTTATCTACCTATAGCTGCTGCCATGCAAAGGGTCGTAGAGTCGGCAGATGCCCCTGATTGGCTTGTAAAGGATAGAACAACACTGATAAGGAAAGGCTCTGCAAAGAGAACAGATGCCAATAATTATAGACCAATTACATGTTTACCATTAATGTGAAAACTGTTAACTGGAATCTTTGCAGAACACATTATGAACATCTTGTGAGTAATGGTGTTTTCCCTGATAAACACAACGGGTGTCGGAAAGGCCAGAGAGGTACCAAGGAGTAAGTACTGATTCATAATGCATTAATACAGGAGGCAAGGAAGAAGAAGAGGAATCTGAGTGTAACATGGGTCGATTACAGAAAGGCTTATGGCACGGTTTCTCATGACATGATACGTGACACACTATTAATGATGAAGGTTGCTGAGAACGTGACAAGGTTTTTGGAGACAAGTATGGCTCAATCGAAAACGGTGCTAATAGAGAAGTGATGGAGCAGGTTGACATTGAACGTGGAATATTCCAAATCTCCACTTCTTTTTGTAATGATAATGATGCCACTGAGTATCCCCTTGAAGAGAGAAAAACTGGGGTATAACTTTGGATCTGGTGGCAGACGCCTCAACCAACGCCAGAAGATATCTCACTAATGATGCAATTCTCTATCTATATAAGAGCCAAGTACGTCTAAAGATGGAGTACTGCTGCCACATCTAGGCAGGAGCTGATAAAACCAGCCTATCCTGCCTTGACATAGTACAAAATAGACTTCGTGGCTTGGTGGAGATGCCTTTTTCTATTTCCTGCAACCTCTTTTCCACAGAAGAGACGTAGCGAGCCTGTCTTTGTTCTATCGTTATTTCCATGGCAAGTGCTCGTCTGAGCTCCATTTTCTGGTCTCCCTTCGCCAATCTTTTTCAAAAAACACCCGGCTAGCTAACACCACCGTCAATAATTTACTCCACTCCTTATCTGTGCCTAAATCAGAACGTAGATTCCACGAACAAAGCTTCTTTCTTAGAACTGCACGCCTGTGGAACTCTGTTCCGCTTGCCTGTTTCTCTCCCGAATTCAGCCAGGATGCCTTCAAGTCAAATACAAACAAATTTCTGATGAACCGCCCCTCTAAGTAATGACACCTTATCAATTATCCAATGCTATTGCTACACTATCCCATTGATTACTGTACACACAATAACCCTTATCCCCGAGTGACCATTGGGCCTTGAAAAGTGGTGAACTCCATGTAAAAAAAAATCTACTGTTTATGGATGATTTGAAGATGTTCGGTAGAAATGAAAAGGAAATGGAGAGACTGGTAGAACTTGTGATAACATACTCAGAAGACATCGGGATGGAGTAGTATCAATTCGCTTGGAAGGGTAAATATGCGGTGCGGGTGATGAAAAGAGGAGTAAAGGTCCATTCGAATGGAATAGTGCTGCCAAATGGAGAAACCATGAAAGAAATAGAAGATACAGTGCATATGTATTTCGGAGTGTTGTTATGAACAGAGAAATGAAGAAGAAAGTCAGGAAGGAGTATCTTAGAAGAGTGAATCTAATTGCAAATTGAAACTGTATGGAGGAAACCTAATGAAAGCAGTGAATGCATAGGCAGTTAGTGTTTGATATACAGTGCGGGAATTTTAGAATGGTCTGACAAGGAGTTGCATGCCACGGATATCAAAACAAGAAAAGTTTTAGCAAACTTTTGGTATATTTCACATTCGAAGTAGCGTAGCAAGGCTGAATCAAAAGAAGAAAGTGTGTGGGAGAGGATTGAAAAGTGTAAAAGATTGTGTTAGAACCGAGATGTCGTTGAAGGAGCAAGTGGTTAGAAGTGAGGAGTGGATGCTTAAGGTTGTGACCAATGAAGTGGAGGTATGTGAGACCAAGGCTTATTATGTGAAATGGCTCATGAAGGAGCTAGGTGTCTGGCTGAGGGTACTGAAGCTTTTGTTTTTGAAGCACAAGAGCAGACATTAGGAACACGATTGTCAAAAAAGTGGTTCTAGGAGAGGAAGTTGCTGCCGAATGCCGGATTTTTGGTAACACTTCAGAGTAAATTGCTCACACCGCAGCAGCAGAGTGTAGTGGACTGGCACAGAGAGAGAGAGTACCGCAAAAGACAGGATCGCATAGGATTCCGGATATACTGGGAGGTGTGTAAGAAAGTTGGAATGAAGTGTGCTGGAAAATGGTTTGAGGAGGTGCCTGATGAAGTGAGAACAAGTGAGGATGGCAAGGTAGAGGTATGGTGGTACAGTATCATAACGACCAAGCAATTGGAACATAATCGTCCGGATTTGGTCGACATTGACAAAGTCTCAAAAAACTGGCAGATTGTAGACTTTTCAATGCCCTGGGACAGGGATGTGGAAGAGAAAGAGAACAATTATGCTCCATCGGCCTTGGAGATAAGGCGTATACACGGGATTAAAACACAAATACTTACGGCCGTAGTTGCTACACTAGGAGTAGTATCAATTCGCTTGGAAGGGTAATTGAAAAAAGTTAAAATCCTCGATGTTTTAGGTGACCTTCAGACCTCTACTATTGTAGGTACCGCCAACATCATCAGAAAACCCCTTGATCTTTGAATCTACTTGTTTGGAGTCGGGATTGAGGGAAATCCTCTGAGAATGAATCCCACCCCTTTCCAGAGAGACGTTGATAAACGAAATCAGAATTATTATTATTATCATTATTATTATTTTGTGTGCTTTTGTAGATTAGTGATGTTTTAAACCGACTCATTTCATACATATTTATATATTAAAGGGATTAGCTTCAAAATAATACCGACTTTTTATTACGATAATCCTTAATAACAAGCCCACACGATAACGTGATTATAGCAAAGCACATTAAAGCAAGTATCAACAAGACACGAGAAAACAGTAAATGTTGACATTGTTGACAAAAAGACAAAACAATAAACCACATAATAAGCGAATGCAGCAAAGTAGCCTAAAATAAAATAGGCACTATCAAAGAGGAAATACTTCAATATTCCGAAGTTATTAAAATACTGAACAAAATATTACTTAAAAACAATGAATTGAAAATCAGCTACTTCTAGTTTGCATATAGTTTTTAAAATTGTGTCTGAGTTTCGGAAATCGTTAAAGATCGCTACAAAACTAAAACTGCAATAAAAATTCTGTAAAAGAATTAAATTTTATTATTATTATTATTATTATTATTATTATTATTATTATTATTATTACGACGTCGACGACGACGACGACGACGACGAAAGGAGGATAGACCTGTGAATTCACACTTGTCTGTTCGTCTGTCTGCACTTTTTTCAATAACTACGCCTTGGAATTATTTGAAATTTTGCACAAACATTAAACATGATATGAGTAAAATATAACAGAACTGATTTGCCATGAAAATTCCGGTTGCCTCCCTAGAGGTTCCTTCTGCGTTAAATGGCTGAAATTGACACTTTTTTGCTCATTAAAAAAATTATTGCCTTGGATTTTCTATAAAACTTTCTCAAAAGTGTTAACTAACTGATTTCTATATAATTTTGTTCGTCTATATTTCGCGATAACTCTTAGTTGTGCCCTAGGGACTATTTACGGGCTAATTAAAACACTCAATTTTTGGAACTAAATCGAGGGGGCAAATAATGGACTTAATCATTTCTTCTTTTAAATGGTGCAGCTATTATTATTATTATTATTATTATTATGATGATGATGATGATGATGATGATGATGATGATGAGGAGGAGGAGGAGGAGGAGGAGGTCTAATAGTTTGTTTTATTATCGAGAATAGACAGGGGACGAGCTCATACTTTCCTTTTAATTACTTACAAAGCGTACTCAAATCTACAATTTCTGGCAATCTAGTTTTATTCATAATTTCTCGTGTCGCTTAGTCACTGAGTTCGGCTAACCTATTTCACTGACAGGAGGGAGCAGCAAGTAACTGACGGTTAAAACCAGTAGCGTAAATTTGATGCTGCTTACAAGACGGGTAAATCGACCATATAGAAGAAACACGCCGATTTCAAACCACTATAGATGATGTCCCGAAAAAATACCAGAAGTGTTGCAAAATTTACAAAACGTTTTATGGATGAAATGTCAAATCAAAGTAAAATGTCCCCGCCCGGTTAGGTTATCTTCAAACAGCAGCAAGAATCGGGTCACTATCATACAACTGCTTGAATGTAGTAAAGTTATTAACGTTGAGTGCTTCTTAAGAAACAACCCTCATTATGAAAATGGAGAGCATATCGCAGGGTGTAGAAAACGAATGCTTAGTAAATATAGAGAACAAGAAACGTCTGACTCAACAGAGCAACGCCTGTTTGATCAGGTAATACAAAACAATGGCTGTTAATCCGAGATGGATGGAAACCATAAAACCACACATGAACGTAGGCAATGGTTGTGGTATGGCAAACGAGGGATATGTGAAGATAGATTACGAAAACAAAGCGAATAAAGTGGAAGATGTAGATGAAGCGGCAGAAAATGAAGAATGAACAAGAGTAGAATGGATAAAATAGGGGACGCTGATGATTAGGTGCTGGAAGAAACTGATGAAGTGAGACGGATCTTTGCAATAATGAAGGAGATAATAGTGAAAGTAAAGAGAATTGAGGAAATACTATTGAGAAAACGAAACAAACCAAAAAACAACACCAAAGTATCAGCTATCAAAATGAGGGAAGCAATGAAGTTTGTGAACTGCAGGATAATTAGAGAAAAATACTTTGATTGTAGCACAAATTCGGATTGAAAAGAAGTGGACACCAGAATAGAAATGAACGAAAGTTTAAGAAAAGTATAAACAGGACATAAAAAATCAAGCAAATATGTGAGCCTGCTTAAAAAAGATTGATAGAAAAATTGGGTGCTAGGAGCAGAAAAATTTAATGAACTGCATAAAAAATGAATGAATAAAAGTGAATTAAAACCGTTTTAGACGAAATCAAAAAGTGAAAAAAATAAAGAGAGCTTTGGACAATTCCGAATGAATAAATTGTTTGGTTTGGCCATAAATAAGTTCTACAAAAAACTTAATATGCGGTCAAATTACGTCAATAAGGTACTAAAGTTAGAAGAGTTCACAACGTTTGCGGTGATATTTGAAGTGTAAAAAAATTATTAAATAGATTTATTGATGAAAGAGATGAAGAATGAAATCGCAAGTAAGTTAAAGCAACCGCAAGATGGTATTATAGTGAGCAACAATGTAAGAAAATTCTAAATGAAATAACCAAGATGGTGAACAAGGGTATAAAATAAAACTTTATCACTTCGATGAAAGAATTATATGTGAAATTGACGGAATGTTGCCAGATGTAATTCCTGAATGGAGCACGTGTGAACGAACAGTTCTCTGTCAGATGGATACATGAAAGGACACAGGGTCAATAACTATCAGCCCATCGCTCGCCTTTCACTGATATTGAAACTGCTGGCAGTCATTTCAGCAGATAAGATTTACTAATATATTCAACAGCAAGGGATCTTAACGAAATAACAGAAGGCGTATAGATGAGGTAATATACGAACCAATGATCAATTACTTATTGGTATGACGATATTTGGGATTGTTAAATAGGGTTCTACAAATCTTCACATGTCATAGATATATTATCGCAATGCATATGATCTGGTTTCAGCATGCTAAACTAAGGAATGTATATAGATATTTGTAAAATCGACGAATGCGCGAGATATCCTGAAAGAAATATGAAACAATAAAAAAATGCCACTGATATCAAACGGAGAAGATTTGGGGAAGTTTATCTGAATGAAGGAATTTATCATGGGGGACGACTCGTCACCATTGTTGTTTGTGTTGATTACGGTGCCCTTGTCATTAACATTACAAAATATTTAATCTGTTTCATGACTAGATTTAAAAGGTACCATGTAAACAACATATTATTTTTGGATGATTTAAAATTGTATGCGGAGAATGAATACCAGCTGAACATGCTAGTGAGAACAGTTCAAATGTTTAGTAATGACATATGTATAGCATTTGGCATAAGGAAATATGGTGTCCTGAAAATAAAAATAAAACCGAGAAAATTGTTGAAAGTGAATACATCTTTTGAATGGAAACTATTATTGCTTAACAGTGCATATTTTCGTATTCTTATCCCGTCATAATTCTTACTGTTAGAAGAAATATTTTGCAAAAATCGGTTTTGGTTTTTATGTTACGAAGGAATAAGTCAAATCCTCAATCTTAAACTTTGGATTTCCTTAAAGTCACGCTGTTAAACGTGATACTCATAATATTTTATAATTAAACTTCTTTTTCAAACCATATCTTTCAAGAAATATTTATTTATTATTCATAGAGCAATTCCAAATGTATATAAAGAAAATATTTCAGATTTCAGCAATAGATTGTAAACTTATATCTATGCTTTTAGACAAATAATTTATGTAATTGCACTTTTTAGCTTTTTGTATATCTGGCCAAATTCATGGTGCATAATATATAGCCAGTTTCGAAACATATATATATATATATATATATGTGTGTGTGTGTGTGTGTGTGTGTGTGCGTGTGTGAGTTTGTTTATTTGTTTGTTTTATAGAGGAGTCTAAAGATGAAAATTTATTTTAATGTATTAATACTTCAAAAGAACATATCTCATAGTACTCTAGAAATATAATAAGCTAAATAGGTACATTTATCCTAGAGGTAAATGTATATTGTGTATAAATATTAATAATTGAAAATTATGAATCAGTTTCAAAAAGATGAACAAACAAAATCAAATCAAAATCGATTTTGTTTGTTCATCCTTTTGAAACTGATTTATACTTTACAGTGATTAGTCTTTATACTCAATATATATATATTATATATATATATATATATAATACATATATCGAAATAATCAGCTGTATACACATGTACAAACATATATCTGATTTATAATATAATGCATGTACATTTATATAGATAGAGACAGAAAGAGAGAGGAAGTAATAGAGAATTACAACAATTTCCTTAAGATCATTAGATAACACGGTTATAAGTATGTAAAGCTTTTGTTATTATGATTATAATAATTTTGTTTCGTCCTGTAATCAATTTCCCTTTAGAATTTCACGTTCGCGATCTATATAATGATAGTATGTTATCATTGATATGATCAATGCTTTGTGATTGGAAATCTGGTTTTACTTATAGATTTTACTTCGAAAGGAAAATACAGAACGTCTTTTAATCATATACATTACATATTCTCAAGTACCACATGGGAAATAAATTATGTCTCGTTACACAATGTATGGACAATGCTAAGATTTAATCGGTGAAAACATCGCTTCACACAGAAGAATATGATATGTTGACCAACGTAAGTGTATTAAGATGCAAAGATTATTAACGTTTTTTTTTCTTCAGGCGATGCTATATGAACGTGTGTATATGAAATATTAATAACTAGCATCATTATTGAGTGTACGTTGTTTTATTTTATGTATTGCACGAGAAAAGTCTAGAATCAGCAGTGTTTTACATGCGTTGGGAACGTCTAAATAAAACTATATATTGATAAATATTTTAAATAAGATATGAACATAACGTAATAGACAACACGAATAACAATCTATATATCTATAAAGATGAGAATGTGTGTGAGAGGACACTTCTCAACGTATATACTCAACGAATTCTTGATCTAAAGATTTAGTATATAAGATATTCAGGTATGTGAAATTTTTTTCAATCCATTTATTCCGGAATAAAGGACTTCTAAGGGGTCAAAATTATAGCACTAAGGTTGTATCGGTTTTCTCTATTTGCTAACTGTTTTACGAATGACCATTCGTGAATAGTTCGCATTACAGTTTTCCTAAGCTAAGAATAAGTAGGCTTGAAAAAGCATCTTAAAGACCGTGTCACACTGGTATAATTCTTATCATACATAATTCACTGCCTTTAAGTGTTGGTTTCGATCTCAGCTCGAGTATTTTCTTATTTACGGAAGTGGACGGTTTGAATAAACCTAAATACTTGCATACACATGTCTCAGTTTGTATATTAATGTAAATATAATATTTATACGTAGTTTTCGAACGGGCAAGGCTGGGCGGTCTGCTAGTAAAATAATAAAATCTTTAAACAACAAAAGAAAATAGCTGAGATTTTATGCGGAACAAAAAGAGGAATACATTAGAATCGTATTCTCCTCTGACAAATATAATTTACTAGCAGGAAGAGGGCTTTTCCGGACGTAAAATACGCTTAAATACGATATTCTAATTTTTCCAGATTTCGTATGTATTATTATAGTCATAATTTAAAATAAAATATTTGGGTGCTATTAGAATCGGAACCGAAACTGTAGTATTCAAAACTGGTGACGTTACAACTCTACCAACGTGAGACGTGTAGGAGCTCATTTAAAATTAAAAATAAACTAAGATAGAATGTACAAAATGCATAACAATTTATTCAATTATAACCCATTTTTTACCTTGTAAAACTGTTTTAACCGTCTAAAAACCCATACAATAACGGCCCGTAAAAAATCAAATCATTTGAAGCGCCTAGGGCCGCTCTGCGACTTTTAGTCTCGGAGAAGATAGAGTTTTAAACTATAGAGGCAGACAAACAGACAGCCAGACATATTGCTTTTTATATATAAGATTTCTCTCGTTGAAACTAAGTAAAGACTAGAAGAAAACGTATATATCGGTTTAGTTTCTGAATTTGAGACATTATCCGACTTACCCGGGAACTGATTTTTGAAAGATATCTTTTAAGAGAGTTATGCTAGTGATATGTAAAGAAAACATTGGGATGTTTATCACATTACAAAATAAGTAAATCCACTTTAAAATGTAATTGAGTTTTTTTCTAGAATGTCAACTCATATATTCTACCGTCCTAGGAAATAGCAACTAAGACGATTGGTCCGTTATCGAAATAATTAGCAGTAATGTAATTAAATAAATAACGAATTCACATAAAATTAAAAAAAACGCCAAAAAATATACAATGGTTTCAATTTTACATAACGTGATACTTAATTCTAGTAGATAATAATATTTGGTATGAGAAATATTCTAATGAAGCATTAGAATGATGCATTTACATAATTATTAAGAAAAAATATCATAACATAATAATTATTATCATTAATAGAATTCCTAATAAAATGCATGAGGCTAAAATAAGCTTAAAAATGTTGTTCGTATATCAACGCGGGCTTCATATTTTAAAGAAACGTATAATGTAATTCAGCAATGTCATAATCTTAAGCTATAAAAACAAACAATTGAAATTATGTAATTCATTAGTGATGTCAATAAATATAAGTTTAAAATAATTACTCTTATAGTATGCACTTATTTAGTTGATGCTCAAATTATTACATATACATTATTATTTTGAATCGTATATATATAATCTAAAAATTAATAGAATAGCGTGTGTGTTATTTTCTGTATCACGCTTACATAAGCGTCGTTTAATTGTTATGCACTTCCATTTCTTGTCGTAAATAATTTTATCAAGAATTCTTCATAAGTTTTGTTTTCGGTTTCGAGTACAACTAATGACACTCCAGAAATCTATTTTTTTTTCTAAATAATTTTATCAAGAATTCTGCATACGTTTTGGTTTCCGTTTCTATTTTGGCTGAAGGAACCCAAGTTTATATATATATATATATATATATATATATATATATATATATATATATATATATATATATAGAGAGAGAGAGAGAGAGAGAGAGAGATAGAGAGATATATAGAGAGAGATAGAGATAGATAGATAGATAGATGGATGGATAGATAGATATAGATATAGAATAAATGACAAAAAGTTATATTCCAAAATTTCTGATGTTGACCATCTTATAATTTATTCTTTTAATTCAGTTGACTTATACAAATCTTGACAGTATCTGTTTCGTAGCGCAACATCTATCACTTAATTATTATATCAATTACACTTCATTTCCTTTTGACGGATTGATTGTTGCTATTTCTTCTGATGAGTTAAGGGCATAATAGATTCACTGATTGATATAATAATAAAGTCATTGATTTTGCGCTACGAAACAGATACTGACCAGAATTGTATAAATCAACTGAACTAAAGGAATAAATTACAAGTGGTCAACATCACGAAATTTTATTATAAATTTTTGTAATTTATTCTCTACACACACACACACACACACACACACACATATATATATATTATTAAGTCATGTGGATATATTTTTAATTTTTGAAATTGCAACTTTATAATATATAAGAATCGATAGAACATTAACTTAATAATAATATATATGAAATCTTCAAGAATTGAAATATCATATTTAAGCGTACCTTTCGGCCAGGCTTTACCGGGCGTTCCTGCGAGCTTAGATAACTACTTTAGCAGTTTTAACAAAAGCTACAATAATATCAGAGCGTCTCCATTTACACCGAACATCTACAGAAAATCCAACATCAATATATTACATATGAATCAGTCGCCTGTGGAATTTCCATAGGTCGCGCTATTTATTAATTATTATTAATATTTTTATGTTAAAATTGAGATATTTACATTTAAAAAATATTACACATTTTAAATATGTAAAATTTTATAAATATATTTATATATATATAAATTGGTAAGCTTTTGTAAACATTTTAATTCAAAAATTATGAATTTCTGTAAGATTTTCATTTGCTTTTTTAAAATTATGTTATAAAAGTTTGTTGAGTACTATTAAAACATAAAATTACTAGAATAAAATGTGTGATTAAGAAATGACTTATTTCTCTGATTTTTTTTTACGGAGAAAAATTCCACGTCTAACAAACTTTATACGTAAAAAAATATTTTGGTTTCATGCCTTTTTTTGTCTCTCTCTTCTTTTATTTTCTCTTTTTCTTTTCATTCTTACATATTTTAACCTATATTTATATATAAAAGTTACATTGTCTGCCTGCATGTCTGTGTGAGTTCGTTCCTTATGAATTCCGAAACTGCTGGATCGATTTTTAAAAAAATCGCACAAATATACTCAGTGTATCTGTTCTTAGATACGTTTTGTATCGGAATACCTCCGATAATTATCCAAAATCAATAATTTTAAAAATCCGATTCAAGCAGCAACACTAATTTTGATAAAAAAAACATCACAGGTGCTTGTGAGAAGCTTAATCACCGCACAGGCAGAAGAGCCCGGCGTTTAAAATCAACAGAACGTTTATATATAAGACGGGGGCGTATGCGAAATAAATCTTTCAATTTAGACAAGAATTTAACCATAATACTTGACTTCTTTCGTGTTAAAACATAAATTCAATAATTAATAATTATTATTTACAATCATTTTATAAAATCAACAGTAGGTTCTCTACAATTCAATGTATTGTGGACTAAATCACCGCGGGGAGGCGTGTGAAGCTTTCCCCAACGTCTACCGTGATAGGTCCCCAACTATAGCAGGCAATCAATCGAATTGATTAAAAAATAGTCGATTTCACCGATTTTGATGAGAATAATGTATTGGAAGTGTGGAGCATTCGTTTGTATACATTAAAGATAGAGTGTGGAAAACTCGATATATTTAGCGCATAAGGTTATAAAAACTGACACTAAACTCGGGATTATTATTTTTATATATATTTTTTAAAATCTATTAACAAGATAGCTATTTTATAACCTATGAAAAACTGATCATATTTTCAATATTATGCATTGATTGAGGTAACTCGTAAACTATTTCTGGGGGTGCTACTTCTAATGCAAACATTTCTATAACGTTTAAGCTACAAATAAATCCCCTCCTTTAGGGTAGAATGAATGAAAGCTTACTGCCATTTCAAAAATATTTCTTAACGAAATGTCACATATAATGCAATATATTGTTTTCTTTTTTCGACACTAACTTAATATTGTTGCCTGGAATATGTTATAAAAATCATTTTATAAAATACTTTTTTAAGTTCTTTAATAACATCATAATCTACTTTAGCCTTTTCTGCCACATATAAAGCCATTGAAACCAGTTTAACAATAACGACCCTAATACCAACTAATTATATTCATATCCCAGAAAAAAATCAATTTGTAATGTTTCTTAATTTTTCTAAACCCTTGTCTGAATGTTTTGTCTAGAGAGTTGAGTTTTTCTATATAGAAAATTTGGGCTTATAGCACACTTTTGAGTTGGATTTCAGTCCGCAAAATAGCTGTTTAAGTGGTCAAAATTAAAAAAAATATCATAATGCCCCTGGCCTTATATAAGTCGACGACACCTTTACATCCTGCGCATGTGCTTATTAAAATGTATAGGTTGAAATGGAGTTCATTTAACGGCGTAGTATTTTAGGTCATAGACTAACAGATTAGATAGTATACCAATCTGTTTTAGTTTCGATTCTCGCTGATGGCACGCAAACAACTGTTTTAATTTGAAATCAGTACTATATACTACTTAAAATATAAAAATCGATAAAGATGTTTCTATATAACAATAAATACGAAACCTGCATGAATTAAAATGTACTATTTAAGAAAATTTTACGACAGGGCAAGGCTGGGAGACTTGCTAGTATATATATATATATATATATATATATATACATGTATATATATATATATAACGACTTAATTTACTCACATAAAATTAACATACGAAAGTATAGATTTATGCGTAAACTTTATGTATTTACTTCAAAAGTGCTCAATACATAGATAGAGCTAGTTAGCTCTCTCTCTCTCTCTCTCTCTATATATATATATATATGTGTGTGTGTCTGTGTGTGTGTTATATGTGTGTGTCCGTGAACGTGTTTGAGTGTGTGCATGTATGTGCGTGTGTATCTATGTTAGTGGGTTGGTGCAATTATTTTATAGTGAAATTGGTCCAGAAGGATTCTATGATAACAAAATGAATTATCATCTTCGGTCATGATTATGTTAGTGCAATTTACGCACATACTTACAAAATAAGCACTGTTATATATATAAGTATATATATAAATATATACATATATAAATAAATATATATATATATGTATATATATATATTCAGCTTCAAAAACAAGCCTCTATACACAGTATTCATCGACCTGACTAAGTTTTTGACACTGTCAACAGTGAGGCACTTTGGCCACTCCTTGAGTACTTCGAGTGCCCTCCAATGTTTGTGTCGATGATCAGGCTTTTCCATGTTGGCATAACTTGCTGGGTCCTCTCTAATGGCAATGTGACGAATGCTTTTCAGATTAGTAATGGCGTGAAGCAGGGCTGCGTACTAGCCCCGGCACTCTTCAACGTATTTTTCACCTGTATGCTGCCCCATGCTGTCCAAGATGTGGAGAAGATGTTGGACGGCCCCCTCTTCGACCTGCGTCGAGTATCAGGAAAGACGAGAAACCTGCAAACTCTCCTCCAAGAGATTTTCTTTGATGATGACTGTGCACTACTGGCCCACACTGAACAATAGTTTCAGCCGATGCTGGACTGCTTTTCTGAGGCATCCAATGTCTTTGGCCTGAAAATCAGTCTTGGAAAGGCAGAGGTGCTCTACCAGCCTTCACCATACTCCCACTCCCCTTTCCCTACCATCACCATTGACGAGGCACCTCTTGCCAATGTAGAACATTTCAAATATCTGTGGAGCACCATATCCTATGAGGCTCTTTGGACAGAGACATTAACACTAGAATTGGCAAGGGCAGACTCCGCAATCAAGTGCTCAAAGAACACAACATCTGCCTATCTACAAAACTTAAGGTCTACAATACTGTGGTTCTTCCCGCTCCCCTTTATGGTTGCGAGACTATGATACTGTATCGCAGGCATATCAAGAAACTGAAGCTTTTTCACATGCAAGCTCTTCGCTCTATCCTGAGAATTAGGTGGCATGACTGCATCACCAATCTGGAGGTCCTTGACGATGCAAAGTCCACCAGCATAGAGATCACCATCATCAAAGACCAACTTCGAGGGTTGGACACGTGATTCAATTGGGAGAGTGTCGGATGTCGAGTCGCCTGATATACGGGGAGCGCCAGGCTAGCAAACGAAGCCAAGGTCGACCAAAACTGCGGTATAAAGACACGGCCAAAGCAAATCTTCAGTGGTGCTACATCAAACCGAAAAATCTGGAGGGTTATGCCATGGACAGACTAAAAGGGTGAGGCTCAGTTAATAGAGCTGCTGCCAATTTTGAAGAGGCTCGATGCCAGAAACTCACTGCTGCCAGAGAGAGACACCGTAGAGCAGCCTCAGCAGCCATCACAACCACTGACTTCCGATGTCTCCACTGTTTAAGGCTTGGGCTGCAGAGCCATCTCCGTATTTATAGATGACATGCAAAACGAAAACGCCCTCATCGAATCCGATGGAAAACCGCCACCACTACTACTACTACTACTACTACTACTACTACTACTGCTACTACTACTACTAATTATTATATATATATATATATATATATATATATATATGCCTGAGTATGTGTGAAGTGTTTGTAAATCGAAGTAGAAGAACAACTATTAAACTGCTCGATCATATCTCATACCAGAGATAACAGTGTTCTTTGTTGAGTTATACGTTTTAAAAATATTTTCACTTGGCTTTACAAGCAGCTGCTTGTGTGGCAAGGAACAAAATTGTATAGAATGAGAGATATGTGTTTCAATGCGAAAATTGTTGATGGAATTAAAGAATAGAGTACGATTATGAATATCTCCAGTGTCAAATAATCTTTATACATTAAGCAATTTACTTCATGTATTAAAGCCAAAGAGGGAGATATAATATATAAAAATATTTGGAATCAAGTTTCTCCTTACTGGTATCTCAGATCATTAGAAACTATAGCAGCAGGTTTTAGTCATCGGTCTATTAAGGCAAAACGTTTGAGGGAAATATCAGATATTTTGTAATTTATATGCAAAACTAGGAAAACGAATGACAATGATTGAAACATTGGAAAAAATGCAATACATTTCCACCCTTAAACAATCCATAAAATGTCCACTATGGCATGTTTTCTAGGTTGCTAAAAACGAAAATGATGTTTTAAAGTCCAGGCCACGAGTAGTTTCCAAGATATGAAGAAATTATCGTTTCAGAAATGGGAAATCACTTTTCTATATTATTTAACGTAAATGAACATCCACCTTATAGCCACTTTTTTCAGGCGGGGCGTCTTTTTTATGTTCGGTGTTTATTTAGCTATTATAAACTGGTAGACTTACATAAAATCTACATTAAAAACTTGTTTTCTCTAAGTTTTCGGGTGTGCTCAAAACATATATCACCTTTTAATCATCGACAAATAAGTATTTTCCGGTATTAAGCTATATTATTATTATTAAAACAATCACAATAATTTACTATATTTATCTGGTATTATTTTTATTTCAATTATTACTATTATCATTGTGATAACTATTAATAACCATCGTTTTACAGTTCAACAAATTTGTGGCAGTTTCTGATCCTTAATTTTACATAGTAAAATCAATTGCGTGTTTTTTTGCCGTTTGAAATAAACGCTAATGCGTTGCAAAAATTTTAAAACGTGAAAGAATAAAAGAATACAACATTCTTCTTCCACAAACGGCCAAAATTATTCACGTGAACTTTTTCGAAAATTATTGCAAGTAATGAACGCTGTCCAACATACCAATTCCAGTTTTTTTTTCAACGTCGTTAATTTTCATTTCGATACTTTTTTATGAACAAGGGCGGAAAACCGCTTGAAATATACAAAATAAAATATTAAATACAAAAAGAAAAATAGAATAAAAATGACACGGCTTACATGCTTCAAAAAGCCCTGATAACCTTGAAATCATTATTCAATCATTATTATTTAAGTTGATTTTTCACACACACAGACACACACATACTCTCTCTCTCTCTCTCTCTATATATATATATATATATATATATATATATATACATATATATATATATGTGTGTGTGTGTGCGTGCGTCTGTGTGTGTGCGTAGAGCCTTTTTACAGGCAGTTAAATTAAAATTGCCAACTCTTTTTTTAATTGCCGATTTGGCAACTATCAGATATTTTGCATTCATTTTGCTTTAGCAATTAATCATGAAGGGACTTACACACGTGCAGCGTTCGCAAATTGCAAAGGATACGATCGACTTATAAAGAGAAACATTTGATTAATAAATAGTTTTACGAAATTGACTTTGTAATCACTCGTGCTATATAAACTATATTAGTTTATTTTCTTTAAGAGCGTGTCTACAATCATAAACTAGACACAATAGATCACTTGTAAAACAACGTGAGAGGCTGTATTTCAGCAATAAACCTTAATTTAATGTTTAAGTTTTGTGAAAATAAAAATTGAACCCCTAGATTCTACCATATACGCATATACCGGAAATTGTATTTTAATATAAAATGTTAAAAAATAATCTTTAAAAGAAACCGAAATGTGTATAATATATTTTTTAGATATATCTGTAGTTAGATAGATAGGTAGGTAGAGAGAGAGAATGTGTGTATGTGTGTGTGTGTGTGTGTGTGCGTGCGTGTGTGGTTTATCTTTTCATATATTTGTTCATGTCCTGATGTGTTTGCGTTTAGATGTGGACATACATGAATAGAATCTTATTTTTTCCTACGACCTGATAAAAAATAGAAAAGTAAGCCGACGACGTCTTTCAGTACATAACAGGTGTTTTCTCTGAAAATAAACCACGCTACATGCCCCTGCTCTTATATTTCTATTTCTATGCGGAATCATTCAGACATCGTCTGTGCGATTCTCCCTAAAAAAAAACAACAAAAAAAAAAAAAAAACAAGAAACCCAGAGGTTATTTTAAAATGAACATTTCTCTAAATACGTTCCACATCTTTTTTGGGCAGCCATTACTATCACTACCGCTCGTAAATATCAAGCAGCTCCACTTACTGAATGCATTACCTCAGGAATCCGGCTCAATATTCTGAAATTAACAGCTTTTTATACTCTCGACTGAGATGGCGATTGGCGTAAACACACAGACACCAAAATACACAGACACACACACACACACACACACACACACACACACACACATATATATATATATTATTTCAAGTATTAATATTATACTTTTAGAAGGAGAATTTATATTTTATGTATCAATTTTCAGTATTTACTGAAACGGTGTCCAATACATGAGTAGAGGTAGGTATTAAATTATAAAATGGCATATCGCAATTAAGCTACATAGAATTTTACACGCCTCATCCTCGTAAGAATTCGTAAGTCTAATACATTATGCACAGGTGACCAGGGCGTGGTTTCTCAACAATGTTACTCAAAACTTATGGTCGAATGTGTGACTCCCTCCCTTTACAAATCGCAACACTCTTGACTATTCTTTCTATAGCGTGATTGAAGCCAAGATTAACATACAGGTCCACAAAACATCGACTATTCGATAGTTGTGCATTTTTCGTTATAAACAAGTGCATGATCGCCAAAGCATGTGACTCATTTCGGACACGCCTTGCCGGCTCCAGGTACATTAATAAATAATGCATTATACACCACCACCTATTTCTAAAGCAAATGCCAAGTTACTTCATATACAACATCTTTAATTGCCTATTTTGTCCTCTGTTTGCAAGTGTCAGGTTTGCATCAACACGCTGTATATACTGATGGTTCTAGTATCTGAATTTTTCATTCGAATGTTTCCTTTAATAGAGAGTGCGCGGTTGTTAATCATATTGACCAATATACTACTTAAAACCCACCAAATATTTGATTCTAAATTTGTGCGTTGGAGCATCCAACGTTTCTAAAAGCAACCGTGGCTTTTTCCAGACATTGTCACGGGGAGAGCACTCTTAGTGACGTACCAAATCTTTAGATATACCTTGATCAGAGATCGTAGTACAACCAGCAGATTCGCATTAACTTAAGACTTCAAAACTCGTGTGTAGGAATAAGAATTCTATAAGCTTGCAGTTCTGGTAAAGAAGAAACTAGAATAGGGAGATATATTATATTGAGGTATTAAAAGAGTAAATTGACGAATTCATCAAGATTAACGAGTCAAAGGATGTCAAACGAAACAAGCGGAAAATTGAGAAGACAATACTATACAACACATTTTTAATAGTGTTTCTTGAAAAGACTGAAACATGCAACATCACTTCTGTGAGAGAAGGAGCCAACGAGCAAGGAAAGAATAAGGATAGCATTATCCCGGTTTTACGAACGCGATATCATAGGTAGTTAAATAATACCAATAAATGAGTACATTTCTCAACATTATGACGTTAGGATATTTATAGAAAATCGATGACCTTTATTTCAATTAATTTGAGTGTTAAATAAATTGTATTTCTGTATATTTGTACTAAATATACTGACTCGTGTTTAATAACATTACTTTGAAATACTATGTTGAGATACAGACACCAAATCTCCATTATTGTTGTGAAATGTATCTTCAATGGACAATGCAGATATTAATTAAGTGTCTTACCTATAATTAAAAGATAAGAAAAGATAATATAATTGAATTTTATGAGAAATGGAAGAATAAAATAAAAGCGATGGACTTGAGCAAATTGCCGTGACAGATAAAAAAAAAAAAACAATAGCAAAAATGAGTAATAAAATGTAATTTAGTCAACAAGGCAATTTGCCTCAGATGGTTATTAAATAGTCGAGAGAAAAAAATAGCCGATAGACAATGATTATTTTGATAATGGAAACAAATACCATTTCTACTTGTTTGAAATATAAAGAGAAAGAGATAGATAGATTGAGAGAGAGCGAGAGAAAGAGATGGCAGTATAATCGCTTGCTATCAGCGATAATACATAGAATTTACTGAGAGATTAGAGCACTAGTGGCAGTTGATAATGCGCGTTTGTGTATAAAGTGCGTACATTATCACGTGGCAGGTGCTTGTGTCGTAGTGAGTAAAACCGATTCATTAAGGATGGAAAGGTCAAATTTCGACCCTTAACATGCCCGTTTAACTGCATCACAGTAGTGTTAAAAATTGAACCCACTATAATGTGAAAAAGAGGATGTAGACAAGAGAAAACGGCATAACTTACAAGGTGTCGACGCCTGTTTTAGACCTTGTTAAGACAGGAGAGGGTGATCCGAACAGCTACTCCCTAACCGTGGAAACGATTTATAACTGATGTTAGAATTGACGTGAGATTTACATTGGCTTACTAATTAACAATACGGATTGAAAGCATGTTTGAATCCAGTTCATTTCACATAAATAAATTCATCAAACACACACCTTACCTTGTGTCGAACTCTATAGAGGATTTAAATTAAATCATTTGCACACAATTTTAATATTTTACTTAAGTATGATCTATAGACCAGGGATGAACAATTAAAAGGATCGACTCAATAAATATAGCTGTTTTTATTACGCGTTTCTTTTCTAGTAATAATGATAGCTGATATGAATATATATAGACTAACACTTCAGTATGTTTGGATGAGTACTTGTCATTATTGATGAATATACTTTTTAAATTAGTATCTACAAATGTATACATTTCATCCTAATGAAGACATCAGTGTGGAGGATAACTATTATATTTAATTATTATAATAGATAATGCGATAGAGTCTGCCGGCCAGGTTTCGCCCTCTCTTTTCAAAGGCCAACCCGACGTTTTTTTTAAGTTAGTTTATTACTATAGGGAAGCGAATTTAAACG
This sequence comes from Euprymna scolopes, assembly GCF_053919585.1. Taxonomy (NCBI): domain Eukaryota; kingdom Metazoa; phylum Mollusca; class Cephalopoda; order Sepiida; family Sepiolidae; genus Euprymna; species Euprymna scolopes. Next base: position 67,811,910 of record NC_136505.1, read on the forward strand.
TGGGGGGGGGCGACTAAAATAAAATAAAATTATCGGGGGGAAGAGAAAAAACATCGCGGGTTTTTAAGCAAATGACCCGTTATAGCGGAACCATACGTATTGCTGAAAATGTCCGTTGGTTGGTAGAATCCATTGCGGATTTTACTAGGTACATATTGTTGGACGCCACCATCTAACCTGAGGGTTGTTCTGCCTACGTAGTTTGCAATGCAACTATATTTCTATTGATAAATAACATTCATATGGTGGGGGGCAGAACCTCATTTCGAGAATATGGCAAAAATGGTTTTGTTATAAGCACTACATAAGAGGCAAAATAGCAATGTTCTACAGCTGAGCTAACCGGTTTGGCGAATTTTTCACTCTTTCAGCCTTCCCTTTTTGATAGCTATATTAAAGTTTTGTACAACCCCCAAATGATGAAATATATATATATATATATATATATATATATATATATATATATATATATATATATATATATATATATATTAGAATTAAATAATATTTATGTTTTTTGCACCTACAGATAGTTGTGTTTCATGGATATACAATCATCAATGTAGGATGACATTTTCTGCCTATCGGGAGATCCGCATCAAACGAGGAAGCCAAAGTTTACACATGCTGCTATGCTTCTACCTCCGAGCAACGCAAGATTTGCAACGAGAATTAACTGAATTAAGAAATCATAAAAACTCAATTGGAGCGCAGACATTAGACAACCCATAGTGTTCAAACAACCGGAAGTCGTAAACACAGCATAAATGCTAGTGAACTGCTTGTGGATTATAATTTCGATAAAGTGCTTGATAATACCTACACACACATACACACACACACACATATATATATATATATGTATGTATATATGTATATATGTATATATATATATATATATATATAAGTGAACTTGTCTGTGTCTGTGCCTGTGTGTGTACATTTCCCTACCAAACTACTCCGTCAATTTTAAGTCTAAAGAATCGAGATTTCACATGACGGGTATTAAGATTTGGGAAATCTTTTTAATCTGTTTTCAGTCCGAAATTTTCCTGTGAAGGGGTAAAAGTTCAACGATGTTAAAATTGAAAACTCTTCCAAACTACTCCGCCAATTGGGTTCTCTAAACACTTGACATTTTAAATGTCAGTTACTTGGACATTTTTATTTGATTTGAACCTAAGAGGTAAAAATTTACCTTAAAACTTTACAAAGTTTTTACGTCTGCGGTCTCTACCAAATTACTTAGCCATTTTTTCTCTGAACATTTAAAAATTTACAAAAAGTGTATTCAGACATTTGGCAAGTTTTTAATCAGTTTTTGACCAGAAATGTGGCAAGCAAGCATTTTAATCAGTGCTGGGGCGTAATCAGGCTGACAAGAGGTCAAAATTGAAAGAGTTGACCTTTGCACTTCTCCGCCAACTTAGGGTTTAAATTTTAGATGTAGCTTACCTGGGCATGAGTAAAACTTCCTAATATATATATATATATATATATATATATATATATATATATATATATATATATATATATATATATTATATATATATATATATATATATATATATATATATATATATATATATATGCACAAAAATTATCAACAGTACATGGGACTCGAGCAAAGCCGGTCTGAGTTGCTAGTAAATATATATATATATATATATATATATATATATATATATATATATATATTGTTTTGTGGCAAGAGCTGCGCAATCTCACACCATAGCTCTTCTGACTCGACATTGTTAAATACCAGTGGCAAGTGAAGTGTAATATACAGGACGACTGGAAACAAATACCGAGATAAGCAAAGAGCACATACAGTGCTAGAATTCCCAATTGGTCACCCATCTGGTACTAACCAGGCTCGACGTGGCTTGACTTCGATGATCTGACGATAACTGGTGTGTTTGCACGATTATGGCATTCTCGACAAAATTTCTAATGTTAAAAATTCAACATTTTTGCGATGATAATTTATATAATACGCTAGCTTGTACCTCCGCTAAACTTTAATTGATGCCAGGGAGAAACTGAAACGTAGTGACTTATTAGATATTACAGATCTGAAGTGTTTATTTACATAATTGCATTGTTTGCAGATTAAAGATTTACTGTGACATTTAAAAGTATGAGTCCGACTTTTCCTTTATTTATTCTCAAAATACAATATTATAGTATTTTTCCTGTATTCTGATCTTCCAAGTTTTTCTTACATTTTGGAAAACATACTAGAAGAATATAATTAATTGTTGAATATTTAATCGTGCAGTGAATTGGTTTTTCATATTTTTTTTAATAAACACATCTGTTAATAAAATATATTATTAATGATAAAATATATTATTAATAATAAAATATATTATTAATAATAAAATACAACTTATTTTTATGTGTCTCTTTTCAGTCGAGCAAATTCGATGGATCATACTTTTCTAAATAAACACATCTATTAATAAAATATATTATTAATGATAAAATATATTATTAATAATAAAATATATTATTAATAATAAATACAACTTATTTTTATGTGTCTCTTTTCAGTCGAGCAAATTCGATGGATCTTCTTGTTGCTATCGATGAATGGGGAGAAGCGTCAGGAAGGTTTTTCTGGGACGATGGAGAATCATACAGTAAGTGTGGCTTACATGTCTTTCTCTTGATTTGGAAACATTTATGAATACAGTTAATTACCTTTGATGCCGAACTTTAGAATATGATGTTGTTTATACACACATACCGCACACACTCACGAACTCTCTCTTTCTCGCACACACGCACACATCGACGGACAGAAAGTCAGACGCACACACACACGCATATATATATATATATATATATATACACTTGTGCCCGATATTATTCATACCCCTCGGATCTTTGAGATTTCTATAAGAATATTGCTCAAACCAGAAGGTAGACAATATTAAAGGGATTTCAAACAATAAATCAAGCATAAGCATTTAATTTAAACTCAACAAATAAATAAATTATGCAAGTTTGAAACATTATACAAAGAAAAACAATAATGACACTAGTTCAAAATTATTCATACCTCTCTTACTAATAGTCAATAGCATGCCCTTTATTCTTAATAACTGCCTGTAACCGTTTGGGATATTTATCAACAAGGTTTTTACAACCATCAACACTGATTTTTGACCATTCTTCAATGCAGTAGTACTCCAAATCCCTCAAATTTCTAGGTTTCCGCTTTTTAACCTCAGTTTTCAATATGTGCCAGAGGTTTTCGATAGGGTTCAGGTCGGGACTCTGGCTAGGCCATTCCAAAACATTAATTTGATTATCCTCAAACCATTTCTTGACTATTTTGGCAGTATGTTTTGGATTATTATCCTGTTGAAGGACCCAGTTTGGTCCTAAATGGAGCTTCTCCGCATCCTGTCTAATGTTTTTTCTGGAGTATCTCAAAATATTGCTCCTTCTTCATGGTTCCATCTATCTTGACCAAACTACCTGGACCACTAGCCGAAAAGGAGCCCCAAAACATTAGGCTACCACCACCATGTTTCACCGTGGGTATGGTGTTCTTTGGGTTGTAAGCTTCTCCTTTCTTCCTTCAAACGTAAGAAGCATCCATATGGCCAAACAATTCGATTTTTGTTTCGTCAGTCCACAAAATACTTGAGAAAACGGACTCTGGAGAATTCACATGGGTCCTAGCAAACTTTAGACGTGCTGCAAGGTGTTTTCCGGTGTGCAATGGAGTCCTTCTTGGTCTTCTTCCTTTCAGACCATTTTCATGCAGAGTCCTTTGCAATGTTTGCCTTGATATTTTTATGTCAGAAGACTCCAGATTTTCTAAAATGTCCTTATTAGTGGTGGTTGGATTTGCATTAACACTTCTTACAATATTCCTGGTGGCTCTAGCAGACAGTTTCCTTTTCCTTCCTCTACCAATCAAGTTGTTTGTTGTGTGGTGGCTCTGGAATTTTTTGATGATGCTCTGTACTGTTGCTGTAGGGACCTCAAATTTCTTGGAAATTGACTTGTAACCTAAACCATCCTTATGTGAATTCACAATTTTAGTCCTAAGATCATTACTAAGCTCTTTTTTCTTCCCCATTCTAATAATTTTTATTCTTTTTATTGGTTTTCAGTTGATATCATTTTAATTTCTGAAAAATGCAAAAAAACGACATGAAATTAATCAAAGGTTGTATAAAAGAATTCAAAATAAGAATCAAACAGAAAACAAACAGTCAGAAACTCGATTAATACTGAAAAAATAAGGGGGTATGATTATTTTTGAACATTGCAGATTTTATAAATAGCTGTATATTTCTTTTATTACAAGTATCCCGAGATTTTAAAATGACGAAAATGATCAGAAGATGTTTATTAAGAATATGTATCAATATGGACGTAAACAATAAATTCTTACAAAAGTTACACCTAATAAACTCAATTTTCAAGGGGGGTATGAATAATATCGGGCACAAGTGTATATATATATATATATATATATATATATACTGTATTTATTTCCTATGTGATAACGTTTAGGAATACAAAAAGGCTTTGGAATAAAAACGAAAGGTTTTCTCCCAGAAGCGCATATTTTCGACCGATCCTTCGGTCTTCCTCAGTGTGAATGTATATATATATATGTATATATATATATATATATATATATATATACAAATATATATATATATATATATATATATACAAATATATATATATATATATATATATATATGTGTGTATATATACGAGGGCCGTGAAATAAGTAATGCCCTTGACCCACTTCCAGTTATCTGATCTAGGTTAATTTTGCATATGCAATGATTTATATATCTACAGGTTATATGGCAAATTGCAGTTCTGAACTAAAGGTGTTTGAACTGAGTCAGGTGTTGAATGACGAGCAGTGATTAAGTTTTTGTATTTGAAAGGACGCACGCGACGGGAGACTTTTGATGAAATGAAAGAAACTGATGCTCATAATGCCCCATCATATGAACGTGTAAAATGCGGCATCGTCAATTCAAACATGGCCGGAAGTCTGTGGAAACAGTTCTCAGACCTGGTCCCCCCCTTCTGCCATTGATGAGGCATCTGTCCGTCAAGTTGAGGCAACCATTTTGGAAGATCGGCGCATTACTATTCGCCAAATAGCCCAAGATGTAAAGATTAGTACAGGGTATGTGGAAACTATCATTCATGACCATTTGCATATGCATAAAGTGTCAGCCAAATGGAGTCCCAGGTTGCTCACACCATTCCAGAAGCGAGAACGCGTCGAGTGTTCGAGAATGAATTTGGAGATTTGCCAAAAAGATGAGTCAAAGTTTTTCAAAAGACGGATTACACAGGATGAAACATGGGTCCATCACTATGATCCAGAGACAACAGCCAAGTCAATGCAGTGGAAGCACTTGGACTCACCACCTCCAAAGAAGGCAAGGGTGCAGCCCTCCGCTGGCAAGGTCTTACTCACAGTCTTCTGGGACCAGGACGGAGTAGTGATGGCAGATTTCCTGGCAAAGAGTACCACAATTACAGGAGCTTTATATGCTTCACTTTTGAGGAAATTAAGGGAAGCTATCAAAATCAAGAGGCGGGGCAAGATCAGCAAAGTTATCCTCCTCCTGCCGGACAACGCTCCGGTCCACAACTCACATGTCGCCAGATCACAGGCAGAGGCGTGTGGTTATGAAATTCTTCTCCATCCGTCCTACTCTCCTGACCTTGCACCCTCTGACTTTAACCTCTTCCCAGCAATGAAATTGTTTTTGAAAGGAAAGCGTTCCGTAGATGATGCAGCCTTCATTTCTGAAGTCACGTCGGGGTTGGAGAAGCAACCTGGGGTATTATACAAAAACGGTCTCCAGAGCTGCACCAAGCGATGGGAGAAATGCATAACCCTGAGTGGTTCCTATGTAAAGAAAGACTAATAACTGTGCAAGGTTTCGTTGCTCTATTGCTATGGAAAGTGGGTCAGGGGCATTACCTATTGCACGCTCTCGTATACATATATACACATATATATATATGTATACATATATATACACATATATATATACATATATACATATATATACACATATATATACATATATACACACATATATATATATATATATATATATATATATATATATATATATATATATATATATATACAGGGTGCCCCCCCAAAACAAAGAAGCTAAATGGACGCCATCTAGAACATATGCTGTAGAACGGAGAAAACAAGGCCAACCCTTGTGTTTTGATGTGATGCTTTGAATATAATAAATCAGTTATGACCAAAATTTCATTTCATTCGGAAGAAACACTAAGAAACGGAGCCTAATTACATTTGGGGCCCGTTTTGTTTGGGTCACCTGTATATATATATATGCTTTGTTTGGGTCACACACACATATATATATATATATATATATATATATATATATATATATATATATATATATATATATAATCATAGTATTGCTGTTATTCCTTAGATGTTAATCCATTAGGACTCAGATGTCTATAAAAGCGTGGCAAATAACAAATAAAGCAATATTATATTATGAATGTTTTTATTTAAAACTCACATTATTGTCTCCTTATGTATATGTATGCATATGCCTATATATAAAAACAATTATCGTTTCCTCATTTAATTATGTTAACATTATGGCATGAGGATGTAGATATCGGATGAAATTATAACTGAAAAAATTATGCATATATGTAGCTAATATGTTCTTATATATACAGAAAATTTTATATGTATATCTATATGTGTGCGTTTGCGTGTATGCTAGTCTATAGATTAACTATTACTCATAAACATAAGTCTAACCTTTTTGTAGATTAACAAAAACAGTGCTGTGAAGTAGAATCAGCGAAAGTCCTTGTAGTCATCCATAACTAAAACTTGTCCTGTGGCTGATTAGCAAGACGTGCTGGATCGCTTAGCATTTATCAATGAGAATCGTCTCTGTGGATAGTAAAAGAGTAACACGACTTGGAACTCATGTGTGTACATAAAAAAGGTCTCTTTTATTTGTTTACCTTTGATATGTATTACCTTTGATACTTTTTACCTTTTTAATACTAATATTTTTTGCCAAGTTTTTGTCGTGGTCGAACCTCGTTATGAACGGCTGCACTTCAAAGGGGTGACTGAGACGTTTAGGTAGTTCATTTCTTTCCTAATTTCATTTAAACATCACTAATGGGGGAAAATTTTGATTGACCTGTGCTGCTCTCGCCCTTATTCTTTTCATTACATTTCCAGAAAAATATAAATGATAAAAAACACAAACCTCAAAATCGTTGATAGTTGATATGCTTTAATTATTGTTTTTTTTTCCATTAAGTTTTTATGTACTATAATGCAAGGAATAGACATTTGTCGCTATTAAGGAGGAATAAAACAAAAAGGAAGATATTATGTATATATATATTATATATATGTATATATATATATATAAATATATATACATATATATATATTTGAGAATTTTGTTTTATAATAATAAATCTTACTAGAAATTTCGAATCTCCACACAATAATTTCCTCTGCGTGACAATGCCCATAATATATTTTAATGAAATTCCATTTTAATAAATATTTCTATAATTTTAGAACTGTGTTGACTGCTTATATTTAATGGGAGCTTGATTACGGAGAATATTTGATAAGTACATAGCATGGTATTTATTTTATTTTATTAGTCAATATTACTTATTTATTATTTGTTTTTTCCATTATGCTAATTAGCTAGAAGTGTATTTATATCTATTTATTAATTAAGCATTATGATAACACACGAGTGTAGCATAATATCAAACCAAGTGTAAATAGGGTATATTAAGTAAAGAACTGACTTTATATATATCTATATCTATCTATCTATCTATCTCTCTATATATATATTGGTGCCTGAAATTAATTTTTCATACGTATGGGTACATTCATTGATAGTACACACATGAAACTCTAGTCCACTTTTAGTGCAATCTTCTCTGCTGCAATGCACTTGTTGCACCATTCCAACAACTTCTAGAAGCCCATATAAGAGACTTTTTATGTGAAGATGTCAATAGCCCATGTCACAGCGTTTTGTATTTTCTCTTTGTCTTATAACGACAGCCTCAAAGGATTGCCTTGAGCAAAGGAAAAACTCACCGAGAGCAATGTAGTGTCTATAGGAAGGGCGAGGAACTGTCTGCATTCCCAATTTGGTCAAATAGTCTGTAACAAGGATGAAGTTTTGGACTAGTAAATTAGCCTGGTAGAAATGTCACTAACTAAATTTGATGAGTGCTGAACTTTTCCGACAGAATCTTTTCCTGAAGTCCCTTAAAACCTCAACATAGCTTTTCTTGTTGACGTTTTGTCCTATGGGGACCTAGTCCATATAGCTCATGCCCATGCTGTAAAACAGGGGGGTAATTATGAGTTTCTGGTTTGATTTGCTATGTTTGGGGCTTTTGGGGTCTGGGAGAGCCAGCATATTCCACTAAAAACTCTGTCTCTTGGTATGTGAGTCCTAGCAGTAGATCCAGCTTTTATCGCAGGCCAAAAGTGCATAAATAACTGTGGGATGTGATATACTGAGCTCGACCTGTTGTCATGACAACATCTATCTTGCTGATATTCTTTGAGCATTTTTGGAGACAATCTTCACGCAAATCTTCCGCAGTTTCAGTTCCCCGCAAAAAATTGGGTGTACCGTTGCCACACAGACATCAAAATGTGCATTTGTTGTCTCTATCGACATACGACACTCCTTATCAATTTAATCTTTTTTTTGTTAATCAACTCTAGTGTTCTGACTGTTTGTATGTCTCGCGAAATCTCCACACAGACGCTCCGGAACGTGACAAGTACGGTATTGTTTTACATACGATCTCTCGGACGACACATATCGAAAAATTGGCCCAAAACATTAATTCGTTTGCCTTCAACAGGGCGGTTTTCTTCAAGGAGGGGGCGCTTTTTTCGTCGACATTTTCGCAATTCATCGTCTTTTTTCCGATATGCTACCTTTAATTTCAACGATCCCGATTTCCAGTTTCACGATCGACGCATCAACTAAGACGTTGTGTTGATTTTTTGCACTTTTTTCCTCCTTTCTATTACGGGCTCAAACCTACCTGCTTACTAGCATTTTTTAACACCTCTCTCCACCCAGGCTGCCTACTGTTGTTTTCATCTCTCCCGCTATTACCAATATTTTAACACTTCTCTCCTTACTACACCACCTTTCCACACATGTGCCACGCCAGGTACTATCGCTAGTAAATATATATAGGTAAACGCGTTATACGACAGTCGTTCCTAAAGTAAAGTCTCCATTGTTTTAATTTAATTTTTTCTGTATATTAACCACCATTATCAATGAACTTCTGCCAGAAATTCAATGACACATCTCTGCTTATCAAACACGTCCATGACAAGGCTGCTTTGTTAGTCTCGCACAGTAATTGTAAGCATCAGAGATATAACCCCTTCATGGATGCATACGTTCAGTCGTCATAAGAATGCAATTCACAATCTATTTTCGTCCATTCGGTCGAAACAAAAATAGGAGGTGTTACTTTTGGATATGCCCTTCTATATATTCCAAGATATAGGTCTGCCTTTTACAGTAAGGAGTTACGAAAGCTTACCTCAAAATTTTAACGAGTGTCGACATCTGCGAGCTAGGGACTTATGTTGGGAACAAAATCGAACGCAGATTTACACGGACGTTGCCAATCATGTACTCCTTAAGATAATAAGAGAGTCGGGATGTAGACGTGTATCAAAATGTAGCCGCACAGAGGAAACGATACGACAATGCGACTAAATTCAACCCATTATGTTAGACAAACCATCCAGAAATAAACTCAATATAAACTACAATGAGAAAATGTCTTATCATCCATTCAAATGCTATCTGATTTCAAGAATGAATCCATTCCAACCTCAATGACTCAGGTGTAAATGACAATAAACGGCGATAAAAGAAAAAATGCAATAATATGTCCATTTACTTGTGCAGTATTAATGCCTGCAGTGTTATAAATAATACCGATCGTGTATTTGGACTGGAGTTAGTAGTCCGCTTGCATGTGTAAAGCAAGAAGTTCCATGTCTCGATTTTTGGATTTAATCAATAATGATATGTCTTTAATAACTGTTGGGCTGTTAGCTTTTGATTACACACAGATAAAAGATAAACATATGAAAAGTATTCGTACGTGAATAATAAACACAGGTATAAACACGTACTGATACAAATATATAGCAACTGTTGATTTTCTCAGAGTTTGTGATATAGAAAATATTATTTGACTAGGTATGTGATTGATAAAAAATGTACTTGGTTGTGGTTATATGAGTAATTCTGATAAAACATTTTCATAATATTCCAGCCGGAAACATATTTGACAGATTAAATTCTATTGAGTTATGTTAAATAGAATTCGTTCATATAACTTTATAAAAAAGTTAATACACACGCACACATACACACACATATATATAATGTATTGCACACAATTGCATTATTAGTAGGCATATATATATATCTTTATACATATGCCTAATTATAATGCAATTACATACAACACGCAAGTATATATATATATATATATATATATATATATATATATATATATATAGAGAGAGAGAGAGGTTACAAATTTATTTATGTATAAAACACATTTATGCATATATACATTTAAATACAGGTATATATATGCAATATATATATACATACATACACAACATATATATATATAACACATTTATATACATACACACTATTTTTATATATATGTATGTATATATATATACAATATATTTATACACACGCGCATATATATATATACATTGTATATATATATATATATATATATATATAATTATCTACTAAAATAAAAATAAAATATCTACAGACACAAGTGTTTCATCCTACCGGGAATCATGAGTGTAGAGTGACACTGCTGATCAGGAGATTTGAACCCGGCAACGAATTTATTTCTGACATCATTGGCAATGAACAAATCATCTCGAACAACCTTAACCTCCAGAAATATCATTGAAATTTCAACATTTAATTTAAAATGTCTAAAAGTCCGTCAAATTGATCTAATGGTTCTAATGTTCTAATGATCTGCGCATGCGAGCAAAAGTGATCGATTTTATTTAAACTGCAATTGCGTAGCGATAAGAACTGAGTTCTTAAAGGGTGTTGACGAAATTGTTTACTGTCATAATTATTAAATACCTACGTACACTAGTGTTTAATCTTTTCGGGAAACATCAATTTCTGACCGTTGCGGATATATATATATATATATATATATATATATATATATATATATATATATATATATATATATATATATATATATATATACACTCGTGAGAAGAAAAATAGGTCAAACCAATCTTATACATTTTATCGCACTAAATGCTATATTGACCAAAGAACAATGGAACAAGGAAACTTAAGCGAGACTCATAACACAGAACAAGCCATTTACTTTAATACATGCTTAGTGTGGAATCGAATTCTCTTTTCATTTCTTTAAAACATCAATCCTTTACACATGCTCTCAACCAAAGTGAAAACGTGTGAAGAGGAGATACTATTCCATTTGCTTAGAACAACTTCCCACAGTTGTCATTGTTCGAAAAACTTCCTCCATCCAATGCACGAGATATTATGGACCAAATATTCTCGATTAGGTGTAATTCGGTGCTTTGACCTGGCCAAAATATCGCATTTATTGAATTATTAGAAAACCATTGTTTTTTTTTTACTTTAGCAGTGCGTGCAGGAGCATTACCATGTGGAAAAGTAATGTTCTGAGATATTCCCAGCTTCTGGATACTTGGTAACAATCGTGTTTCTAATATCCGAATGTATTCATTTGCATTGATTGACTTCTCACATCTAATAAGTTCCTCAACTCCTGCTGCAGTAAAAGTCCCCCATATCATTATCCCTCTATTTCGGTGTTTAACTGTCGTTTTCATGCAATTGGTGACATTCTTTCTCTAGTTTTTTTGATTCGGGAGAATCCGGAGCATAAACAAGAAAGCATTTTGATCCATCTGACGAGAGAACATTCCTGAAGCAGGATGCTGTATCTTTCTTGCCCCAATACGAGAAAAATCTCTTTCTATCATCGATGTTCTTCTTAGATAAAAATAGATTCTTTGCACACTTTATAGAAGAACCCCCCCCATTTCTTTCATTCTTCTAGATATTGTATATCTAGAAAGAGAATTCCAGACTCTGTTTTGAATTCTTTATTATGGTAAACATAAGTTTTCTTTCAATCCTTCAAAAGAGTAAATTAAAGCCTCTGGCTCCCCTTCAAAGTGAATGCTCTAGGACGACCAGATACAGATCTCCCTTTTATCAGGCATTCGACTTTTGATCAATTCGCATCATTACAGAGAGATGATTTCTTTTCTTGAAATATTAAAAATCTCCTTGTAAGTAATTTTTGACTGCCTTAATCCTGCAATTCAGTTTTTCATATCCTCAACAGGATGCGATCTTACTATTTCTAGGATAAATTTTTCCACTTATTATAATATGCTACAATAATAATGATGTGCAAAATAGAAATTTTCAGTTAAAATTAACAAAAATTCGTGAGAAAATATTGAAAAATCGATTTTTTCTTCTTTCCCTCCCGGCCCATATTGTTTACTTATGAGTATATATATATATATATATATATATATATATATATATATATATATATATATATATATATATATATATATATATATATATATCAAGTGTTTAGACCAAAAATTGTCGGAGGAGTTTGGTATTTACCTGAAAGATAAAGTCGTTGAACTTTGACCCCTTAACAGCGAAATTTCTGGCTGAAACCCGATCACATCGATTTTCCCAAATCTAAGTACTCTGTATCTCAAACTTTGAGCCTGTAGGCTACAAATTGACAGAGTTATTGCGTAGGGAAATATACACAGACACACACAGACATACACACACAGACACGTTCACTTTGATAGATATATGCATATATATATATCACATTTATATATATACATATATATATACAACACACTTTTATAAATACAAAACAAACACATATACACAACATTATTTACATATATACAACACACACGCATTTATATATATATATATATATATATATATATATACAGCACATAAACACGCATATATATAAAACATTATATATATATATATATGCATATATAAACCACACAAATATATATAAACCCCCCAAACCACATACATATATAACATACACACTCATATATATAAGACACGAACAAATATAATTTTATAACACACACACACACACACATATATATAACAACTATACGCAATCACACATATATATATAACACATATAACACACACATGTATATATATAAACCATATAACACATACACACAGACATATATATATATATATATATATATATATATATATATATATATAAACATATATATATATATGTAGAATAGCAAAGGTACCTATTACACGTTAGAGTGCCTGCCTTCGGGTGCAACCTAGCAGTACGTGGGTGTTTTAAAAGCAACTATTGCTTTAGGTGTTTAATTTTTTTTATTCTACTTGAATGACTGAGCGGGAACTGATTTTCATATTGTTGGTCAGCATCATGGTGGAAACCCACAGGGAACCCGAACTCGTTGTTCACCATCCTTAGTGGGGAATTTTCTAAAGAGTTGCATCAAATATGACCCCAACTTTGACCTTTAACAATGGTGTGTACAATCTCTTGTGGAGGACCGTAATGTCAGATTTGGTTATGATCGGTCCAGTAGTGTGAGCTGTAGAAGAGATGTACACACATACATAGATACATATGAACGCTACGACTTATATATATATATATATATGTGTGTGTGTGTGTGTGTGTATAGAGATGCGTGTGTATGTTACTGATAATTGAATTGTTAAAATATAACAAGTTTTTATATATATATATATATATATATATATATATATATATATATATATATATATATATATATTGAGTCATGTCAAGTCTGATATTAAGAAGACACACACCACCCACGTCTTGTGTCTCGGACATCTTAATATCCGATGACGTGTCAGACAATAAGACGATTGACCTCAGGTATCTAATTAAGAGAAAAGAAAAATGTATTTGTAGTTTATTGTTAATGAGATTTTAGTCTTGGGACACAATCTAATCATCAGAGGTAAGCCTATTAAAATCGGTTGTAATAATTGTTTCCATCATACATACACACACACTCACCCCCATATATATATATATGATTATGATTGCAATGTCTTGTAAGACGAGTGCCATTCCCCCAGACTGAAAGCCCATAAGCCCCAAAATGACTTCCATCGCCACAGGACCATTTTTATAGACAAATGCCTGGGGGAATATCTATACACAGATGATGTTATTTTTTATTACATTTTCACCCCAAACAAGCCACATTGCAACTTTGGTGTAGGGGGATACTATCAGCGGTAACATCTACTGGGATACTATGTGGGGATTTGGGCAGGAAGATGTCTGTTCACGTTACATTTGAACTTCTGCACGTTAGTACAGTTAGAGAAGCAGGGACCTGGAATGGAATTCCAAAGTCTAGCAGTTATGGGGAAGAAACTACTGGAGTAGAAAGATCTTTTACATCTAGGGATCTCTACTGTGTGGGGGTGAGATTTAGTTGTCTATCGGGTATGTCGAAGGTGTTTACGTCGTGGGGGCACAAATGCTAGCATTTCGTCAGAGCATTCTACATTAAAATACTTGTAGAACAGGGAGAGGGATGCAACATTTCGTCGATGGAACAGAGGCTGAAGCTTAGATGCCAGTTCAGGGCCTATCAGATTGGGGACTCTCTTTTGAACTTTGTCTAAGAGCGAGAGACTAGTGGCAGATGCACCAGTCCAAATATGACAGCAATACTCGATACATGGGCGAACGGTGGCATTTTAGAGGCACATGATACTTTCAGGTGTTAGTAATTTTCTAGCACGGTACAGGGAGCTTACCTTCTTTGCAGCGACCCTGCAATGCTTTCAATGTTACAGAGTCTTAGCTTTGTACCTTGAGATCCGGCAAAAACAACGAGCAAGATTGCCAGCAATAAGTTAAACTGCAGACCAGCTT
Organism: Euprymna scolopes; assembly: GCF_053919585.1. Lineage (NCBI taxonomy): Eukaryota > Metazoa > Mollusca > Cephalopoda > Sepiida > Sepiolidae > Euprymna > Euprymna scolopes. The sequence continues at coordinate 67,827,075 of NC_136505.1, forward strand.
AATGCTGGTACTGGTATCCAGTTTTATGTATTTTTTATTTTTCTTCTCCTAGAAAGGTTGCCTTCACCACGGCGTACGGGAGTTCTCTCCACCTCAGCACAGACATATATACGCACAAACACACACGGTGCTAGTTGGCCGTTGACCCCGAAAAAGGGTTCATTCACCCTTTGAAAGGTCTTGGTTTTAATCCTTCAGGGAGACTAGCCGCCCTTCTAACCAAACAAGTCTTGTGGGGGAACCAGTTTAGTCGCCGGTGACACGACCATGAGGCAAGTACTGCTGGGTTACATGGTACCAGTAGCATAGTCAGGTCATTTCATATATATATATATATATATATATATATATATATATATATATATATATATATATATGACTTATTCATTTAATCGAAGATATAATTTTATGCGTAAATTTTCAATATTTTCTTCCAAAACCCTCATTATATAGATAAAGCTAGGTAGTAAGTTATGAAAACATACATGACAATTAAGCTACACGGACTATTCCGCGTTTAATTATCGTGACAATTCGTTATATAATCTTGGCTATATATATATATATATATATATATATATATATATATATATATATATATATATATATATATATATATATATATATGGGCATTATGTTTATATTCATGTGTCTAGTATATTTCGATGTCTAAACAATTAACACATCTTCGTACAAGTTATGTACGTTTCTAATTTGTTGTAATTCAAGTCACGATATAACACGTTTAGGGTCCATGTTGTATATTTATTTGGAATCACTTTTTAGTTTCGTTTTGTTTAGTTTAGGTGGAGGAAATTTTTATAGCTTACTCTAGGTCGGCATGGTTATTTTCTTTGATTCTTTTTATTTTCACTTATATCTTTTGGTAAACAATAATATTACAACTTTATTTGTAAATTGAAATATGCTGAATCCAAATGTGTCCATTTATATAGAAAAGGAAGTGTGTGCTATTATACAGTAAGACAATTGCTCAGTCGGGGATTATTGAGCACCGTCTGAGCGTTAGACATTTATTCTTAAAAAAGATAAAGTTCGGAAGTAACAAAACGTTATTGCAATAGTTATAACTGATTCAGGACTGAACACAGAGTCTTTCGGAAAAATGATGCTGTTCAGCTGGATATATCCGAAAGAATGAGTCATATTGGCTTATGGACTACTTTTATGCTATATCGCAGCAGATAATATCCGACTTTTAAAAGCCCGAAATAATTTTTCGAAAATTTGATGTTTGGGGAGTCGACAGTTTGTGACTCCGAGCAAATCGAAGAAGACACTTAGCAGACCCGAGATTATTTTTTTGCATGGAGGTCATCACTTATCAAGGCCAGGAATCCACTCCGGGATAAGGCTTATTGCGTATACAGTAATCAATGGGATAGAATCGTAGTAATCGTTAGTATTGGAGATTTGATAAAGTGTCTTCCTTAAGTGGGCAGTTAATCAGGAATTTGTTTATGTGGGACTTGAAGACATCCTAGTTGTATTCAGGTAGGAAACAAGCAAACGGAAGAGAGTTCCACAGGCGTGCACTTCTAAGAAGAAACTTTGTTCATGGAATCTACGTTTTGATTTAGGCACAGATAAAGAGTGGGGAAAATTATTGACATTGGTTTCAGCTAGACGTTTCTTTATCGTGAAATATTGGTGAGGGGGGGACCAGAGATTGGAGATCATACGAGTACTTGCCATGGAAATGACGATAAACCAAAAACAGTTTTGCAGCACCTCTTCTGTGGGAGAGAGGTTGCAGGTAGAGAAAAGGGCATCCTCCACGAAGCCACGAAGTCTATTTTGTACTCTGTCAAGGCAGGATAGACTGTTTTTAACAGCTTCTTCCCAAATGTCGCAGCAGTACTCCATCCTTGCACGTACTTGGCTTTTATATAGATAGAGAAGTGCATCAGTAGTGAAATATCTTCTGGAGCGGCAGAAGAACCCCACCATTTCCCAGAGACCTTGGCAATAGATTTGATATACATGTTCCACTTCAGATCAGGAGTAAAGGTCAAGCCCAGAAGCTTGTACAAAACATGGAGCCTCCCCAAGAAGAAAGCCATCCATTTAAATTGATGCCATGTGGGGATCAAAGTGATGATGATGTAAAGGTAGGAGCTTGGTTTTAGATGCATTAAAAGTAACCAGCCACCTCTTCTCCCTCTGTACTGTGCGCTGAAGATCAGTCGAGACAGAATTTTGTCATTCACGGCCTTTGATGTGTTGCCATATGTGGTCTTGTCATCAGTATAGATATGAACGAATGATTTAAGTATGTGTTTTGAGAGATCATTGATGTAGATCAGGAAGATATTTGGGCCCAGGATGGACCCTTGAGAGACTCCAGTATTAATACTGTGGGCCTCTGATTTCTGCCCATCAACACTTATGAGCTTATTAGAGAGAAATGATTTAATAATTGAGGAAACATTTCCAGTCATACCGTAGCTGGAAATCTTGTGAATTATGCCTTTATGCCAAACCTTATCGAAGGCCTTTGATATGTCAAGAGCAATTGCCCTAGAAAGAAAGCCTTTGTCAAGAGATTCATTAATCCTATGAGATATAACCGTTAGCACATCTGCTGTAGATCTAGTAGAAGGGAAACCATATTGCGTTTCACTAAGAAGATGACTTCAACCTTACAAATATTGATGGCATTGACAGACAATTTTTTTCAATTGGGCCTTAGCTGATACACTGTCATGTTACTAAGATGCAGACTTTAGCGTTTGAGGGAGTCAATTTCGCGTTGGTTTAGCCCACATACAAAGAGTAAACATCTATTTACATAATTTACCGATAGTTGTATTTTCTTATAAGATTGCATTAGTTTATTTGTTGTTGCTTGTAAACTATTGCTCGCGCTGCCGACCCGCACCACGACATTATAATCAAAACGAGAATATAAAAGTAACAGAAAAAAGATAGAAAACCAGGGTAAACCTTGTTGAAATCAGCGACCCTTTAAAAGAAATGCTACTGAAATTGTCAGTATTTAATGCACATAAAAATGCATCTAATATATGAAATAGAAAATATAGGCTATATGAGAACATCTCATAAAGTGTCGTCGTTGAGCGCAGTTTCCAAAGGATATTAAATGCCAGAGATAGTATATCACTGTATATACAGACAGCCGTAATATCTGCACATGCATACTATATATCATACAATTTACACACCTCTATATCCGTAGGTTTATCTATAATTATCTCTAATAATTATAATAAGCTATATACAACGTATTTTCATTCTTAATTCATAATTTCAAATTAAAGTAGATAAACCTAATGCAATTATTTGATCAAAAGAAATATTTTCATGCGAAATTTGTTCATCAACGATGCTAATTTAAACATTCATGTGAATTTGACCTTTTTTTCGCATTTCTCTAAATCCATTTCTTTGCTCCCTTATCAACAGTTTCTTAATCTTTCATCTTTTTGCAAGCCTCAGGAATTTCTCAATGTTAATTAGAAGGAGTCTACAATTAAAATATGGATCGAATATTTGGTGTCATAGATATATACATATATACACATATATATATGTCATAGATATATACATATATATGCATATGTATATGTTGATACGTGTGGATAGATATATATGGTAAATATGCATAAACTGTGAATACTAAGCAAATACATTTTAATAGCTTGTTTTATTTAGTTTTCATTTATTAGAGTAAAATAGCAGAGTGATATTATATTAACAATAAAAATATTACCATTAGATCTCGTAGTAAAACTTGTTGCTCTCAGGCAAACAGTATGATTAGAAAGTTTTTTTCCTATTTGATTTCTACCTTCAGAGTGTGTATAAATTTTCATTGTCGTCACTGTCGTTGTCGTTGTAAACACAGCATATTCACTTTAGTTTGCACTAAACCACGTAGACGCTAATGTTCAGCTTTAGCGATATTTATTTAAAACAGAGCAAAACCGTCAGAGAAGCAAGTATTTATTTGCAGCTTTGGGAGATATAGAGATAAATAAGCAGAAAATCCGTGCCACTAAATCTTACAAAACTAAATTACAAGGGAATTACAAATGCAATACAACCCCCACACATGTTCTATCAGTTATTTGCAACAATGTTTCGAAAGCATCGAATCTTATAAACATTTATTTGCATTGTATGGTTACAAAACCGAAAAATAATCAATGTATTTGTCTCATTTAATATTGTATTTTTCTCTATTGAATATTTCTATTAGATTAATACATATTAATATTTCTATTAGATTAATACATATTAATACAAGAATAAAAAAGCATTGGAAATACAAAAGGATATAGGGATGGTATGCCAAAAAGTATACAAACAAGATAGCTATGAATGGCTAGGCACATGGAAATAGAATTGCATCACAAGTATAGCCCTATAGCTTTTCTCCAATCTTCATTCCGTGCCATCATTACGATTGTAAAAAGCTATAGGGCTATACTTTGGATGCAATTCTATTTCCATGTGCCTAGCAATTCATAGCTATCTTGTTTGTATACTTTTTGGCATACCATCCCAATATCCTTTTACATTTCCAATGCTTTTTTATTCTTGTTAATTAGTATTTTTACTTACAGTCTTATTTTTAAACTTACATTCATGATAGTATTGTCTTTTTTAGGAGGCGGCCATTAGTAGCAGGTCGCTTCCTGCTGGGTTTTAGGTCTTTGGGTTTTGGGCCTTAGGAGTTGCCTCTTGGTCCTCCATCGGTTCTATATTACATAGAGAGTGCTACCGCCTCTCTGATAAAACAGTTAGAGTATTATAAAGTTCTAAAATGTTCATACCTTCACTATTACATTTTTCTTGGTCCATTCTTTGGCGTTTTGGCAAAGATTTGGCAGTTTTAGATATTTATATTTATAATAGTTTGTGCATGAGGCAGCTTTTTTCCCCCTTGGGATCCCTGTTATACCGTGCTTTTGAGTCAGCACGTAAGGCAGCCTTCTTTTTTTCTGGTTCTTTGTTATAAAGAGCACGTGAGGCAGTTTTTTCCCCTCGGGATCCCTGTTATACCGTGCTTTTGAGTCAGCACGTGAGACAGCCTTCTTTGCCTCAGGATGTGCATGAGACTTAATTTTTATTACTTCAGCATTTTTCTGATAGTATTCTTTTTGCTCAGATAATACCTTGACTTTATTTTTTTGATAGTCTATATTTCTCTGAGCTTTTTTACTACGTGCTGACTTTGGCATTTTTTATTAAATGTAAACACATAACACTTATGTGTATCTTACTATAATATCACTTATCTTATAGCAAGACAACTCTCGTAGAATTGAGATACTGCCCCGTCACCAATAGTTAAAGTGTGGAACGGTATATACACCAATAGTGTATTTGTTATCTTTATATGAAGTCCTAATCAGTGACAGTGTGAGGTTACTTGGTTAATTTATTGTAGTTTATTTTAGAAAACTTACTTGTTTTTATTAGTAGATTGTGTATAGTAGCCACAATATCTAGTTATTTTTGTGGCTAGGGCTTGGATTTTGATTCTTTTTGGTCAGCTTCCAGTGAGTTCTTAGAAGATGACTTTCTTGCAGTTTCTTTTGCGGTTAATTTAACTTATTTCCTTTGGCGTTTGGTGAGTTCTTAGAAGAACTGGTCTGATCTACTTTTCTTAGCGAGCGAAGAGATTCAGCTGCATTTAACAATGGTTGCTATAGTGTATTTTTGCGCATGCGTGAGAATTTCAAGTTCCTCCTTATTTTTCAATAATTTGACAGTAGTCATGTGTCTTTCTGCCAAGAGCGACAGGCGTCAGTGTTAGCCGTGATCGTCTAGAGGTTAGGACCCCACGTTGTGGCCGTGCTAACCTAGGTTCGAATCCTGGTCACAGCATTGACATTTTGTACATATTTTACAGTCCAAAATCTGAAGAATTATTTGTTTTTATAACATTGTTTTTTGACGTCGTACTTGCTGATAGGTTACTCTTATAACAATTTTGATCAACTGAGATACTGATTTCGTGGTTTCATTAACGCTGGTGGGTTACTGTTTAAAGAAAAAACCTTAACGTTCACCTCAAATATTCAGCGCCCAAGAAATATAGGCCACTGGCAAACTGGAACGTCTGTGAGCATCCGGTGTATTATTTGGAGCTGTCCCTTTTGAGAGAAGTTCCGTGTTCGAAGTGGTCTGTCTACATTGGGTATATAGTGTTTAAAACTTGTTATCACACGTAATCTTATTTAATTATGGAGTTAGCTAAAAAGCGATGGGTCACTGCACTTCTCCGTGTAAAGAGCAGTCGATTGATGCTTGAACTGTTGTCAGAGACCGTTCGTACACCGAGATACATCGTCTCAAAAGAAAAAAGAAAGAAGAAGAAAGAAGAAAGAAGAACAATTGGCCATTTTTGTACCCTTTTTTTTTTTTGCTCTCTTTTGACATTTTAACCGACGTTCTGACACTCGCTGGATTCGTTAGACGCTTCTCTGTAAGAATGTGTGCTTTTTGAAACTTATAAGTTGATTTTAGTTGAGATTTGGATAGTTTTTTTTGTAGGCGTATATAGGCGTGTACGGGCCATCCCTATATAGAGAGTGCTACCGCCTCTCTGATTTCTATTAGATTAATACATATTACTATTTCTATTAGATTAATACATGTTAATATTTCTAATAGATTAATACATGTTAATAAACCAAACTAGTAACACCTGTAAGTTTATCCATTTTATGTGTCATCCTACAGTTGAGTGAGTAATCTGCTTGCTTATATAGAATTATTCATAGGATATTGAATTTAATTTTACTTAGACCTGTTCATTAGAATGTTGATTCAATAATAACTAAACTATTAATGTAATGCACATTTTAAAAAAATATTAAACAGGAATATAGGTGAATAAATTAACTCATAAAACAATAAGTATTACACTTAATTTTTAAATTAAAAAATGTATGCTTATCTGCGTTAAAATAATAGAAATGTAATAACTATATTATGCATTTATAGTGGCTACACCAACTTTGTATATATTTATCTATTTTATATCAATTAAATATAACATTGTTAAATTAATTAACTATATTTTGAACTATAACATCACTTACTGTAGTTTAGATTTTATATAGTATATTAAAGTATGAATTGCTTATTATAATATTTTATGAAATTACAAGTTACCAGGGATTTAAAGTAGTATTAATTGTAAAATATTAGATAAAAAGTTTACTAATTAATTTCATGAAATGTTAGAGCCTATTAACTAGGGTTTTTCTTTATTCATCTAATGCGAATATATTTAAGCATCTACAGCTAATACCTACTTAATCTCATTGATTCAGTGTTACATCTTTATTAGAGAACGGAGTAATAGTGAGGTTTTCATGGAACTGGCGATTTGTAAGATGTTAGTATAGGAATTTACGATCTCTTTAGTATGTACAATGTTTGTACAGGTTTTTAATTGTTTTATATTAGAAACCACGTGTACATAATTATGTGCCATTGCGTTTCATCTGCATTTTTATTGAAAATAATGTCTCGTTACTTTACCTAAATTAACAAGTAGTTGTTGTTCCAATCATGAAAGCATGTTTTGCTTCAAATATCAGATCAAATTATACCACATATTTTCCAGTGTATATTTTTTCCAATGCTCTTATAATTTCGATTATTATACTGATACTTTATCTTAACATAATCACTGGGGTGTTAAGTGTATTTGTATATAAAAGTATTATTATTGAAACTTTCCCTAATAAACCAATTATTAATAATTCTATAGGAAATCGGTATTCGTATATTTTTAATAATAGGATAGTATATTTTATGTTATTATATAATTAATAAAAGGATTAGTATATTTTTAATAATAGGAGAAAGTTGATTGACTTTAGAAATAAAATATATCACGAAGAAATGTTTTTCAAGCATCGTTAATACATGTAATTCGCCAGGAAAATGTAATATCTAAACAGTTAAAAATCATATTACGTGTAACTTTAAACACGTCTTTTTGTCAGTAACGCAAGAGACATTAATTTATATATAAATTCCAGAATAACGCATTGTCCAAATCTTCTCATACTTAACAAAACTCTGCCATGTAGAACACGCGGTAATCTGTCCACATACCACAATGTTTAGGACGCGTCTTTTCCTGTCGTTTCCTGCCTACGCGTGTAACACGTCTAATTGTCTTTTATGTACACTTTTTTCCTTCTTCGGCGCCTTGACAACAACTCGCACACGGCTCGGTAATTTTCTTACATCTGCTTTGCTGCTGCCATATGCGCGTCCGCGCTTTATTACGTACCTTTATATGCTAGAGAGAATTCTGTACAAGAAAGTAATAAAACAAGATAACTAAAAATACAACGAAAGAAAAAAACCCTAAAATTTCACACAAAAAACATAAATACATGAATCCAAATAAAATGACTTGATGTTTTGTTTGTTCAACGTTTTGATTTTTCCATGTTTTTGTTTCCCCGTCATAATTCCTTACTTGATTTATTCTTTTTTAGTTTAGTAATAAAAGAGGAAACCCAACGTATTTGGATATTTAAAGAGAACGTTTCAATACGTTTAAAGCGAAAAAATCAAGTTAACCGTTTCTATAATGAGAATGTGATTTTTTTCCGATATTTCACTGAATAAGTACCGGGAATTTTCAGCCATGTTGTCTAAAATGAAATGTTTTAATGTTAGCAATGTGTTACAAAGCACGTTTACTTCAGACAAGACCACATTAAAATGCCACTGTATAGTCGTTTGTGTTTGCTACTACTGCGTCTGTTAATTAGCCCGATTGAAATGGAATACTTCTATTTTAGTAGCAATGTCAATTTATTGCTAATAGACAGTCTTTATAACAGATAGTTTATACTTTTAATTGTATTTGCAACTTCGATTGGTACATTTTATCTCGCGCGTTTTCTTTATTCTTTCATTTTTCTGGACATTTCTCGATTTCCCGACCTATTATATCAATTATATCATTAATATTTCTCTCCTTATGCTCGGTAAATTTCCACGCCGACTGCTCAATCATTTTCTCTTGGTTAAATCTTACTCTCTGAAATATTGACTAAAGAGGTATGCATAACCTATTGCCTTGTCCTACAACTTATTTGTCTCTTAATTTATTAGCTTCATATAGTGTGATTATTCGAGACAATAGTAGTTAATCTAAACTTTTGTTTAGTCTACGACCCTATTTATGTCCTGAATGCTCGGCAACTTTTAAAGAGATTATTCGAGATAATTACCGCCTCTGTTGTCTCTAAACTGCTCAGCCACGTTTAAAGAGATTACTGGAGACAATTACGGCCAATTACCTCGCTTAACTGCTCAACCAATTTGGACGAGATTATTCGAGACAATTAGGGTTGACACCTGCCCCAAAGAGCCAGCGGCATTATCCATGCCCGAAACTAAATAGGATATCAGCATATTATGCAACGATTATTGCATATTCTCCTTTTTGTCACGTTCCAGTACTACGCTGCGATATTATTATTTATCTTCGGCAGTCATGTGTGTATTCACACACTACTTCTCTAGTCTCCGTCATTTCCTAAGCTACTTTGCTCCTAAATCAAATCATTAGAAGTCCAGTCACTAACTTATGATGGCTAAGTTACGTTCCATACCCTATACATTTGATTTGTTGTCCTAATTCGTTCAGCAACTTTCTTACTGTCGTCATCCACATACTCCATTTATGTATCGGTGAATTGTATAAATTGCTTAAATGCTTAGTGGGCACTTACTTTTTACTACGGCTGCACTACAATCGCTGCGTATCTTTTCTTATAAATACCTCTGTTATAAATACTTTCTATCAATGATATTCCGGTGATGGAGACCCTGATGTTATTTCGCTTGCTATTGGTTTTAAATTAAAAATATCTTTAAATATATCTATTTCTGTGTTCGGTATTAAATTTGTGAAAATACAAGTAACAAAACACCGGAGAATAAATACATTAGACACGGTTAAATTACCTGCAAATAATAAAACAGTTATTTATAAGTCAGTCAGCATAGTCGTTGTTAAGAATTGAACGTGTTCTTTTTTCTGATTTAAAACTTAAGAAATTCGTAACATAAAGAATTGACGTTTACTATTTCTAGCCGAGTGTCAAACATCACTTAAAAGACTCGAATACCAATTTACCAGAATATAAATACGTTTCTTTTCGAAATGTTTAACTCCAATTTCTTATTTAAAACCTAATAAGATATTTGCTTCGTTAAACGAATGTCCCATACATTATATAATCGAGTGATGATACTAGAACTTTAATCTTTAACATTAATAATATTTACGATATCTTAAAATTCACAAGGTAAGACTTTTTAGCAACTAGAACTATAACTGACAAAAGTAGAGAACATTTGAAAGTAAAAAAAAAATGTTAATAAAAATTAAACGAACAATGTTACTTACAGCCTAGTGCAATTTTTCTCTTGTTTCTTACTCTGAGTTTTAATTATCGACATTGTGCGGTGTTTAGTCCTAATTTGCTACTTCATTCTTTTGTAGTTACTTTGCCTACTTTTTTCTTTATTTTTTCTGAATCTCTTAGAATGATTTTTTAAGGCCGGATCGAATGGCGCCAAATACTATTTTTTTAATTTTACCCACATGTTGACGTGTAGAGTTTATCGCAAGGAACATAATGACGAGGTAAGAATTAGAATCATCTTTTGTTAGTGAAACAACAGACATTTATTTACAGATACTTTCCAGATTTACGCCAGGTCTCTTGTTAATAATCTTCTCGTACTATAATATGCTTACCGAGACTCAGCCATACCGAACACTTGGTACTCTGTTCTCGTATTACTATGTTTAGCTCACATCTTTTCCTGTCACTCTATGCCCACGTGTATAACACGTCTATTTCTGTATTTTATAATATTTTACTTTTTTTTCTTCTTCGCCGTAAAGTAAACCCACACACGACTCGTAAATTTGATGTTGCTGCCATACTGGCGTCTACGTTCATTTTAATAGCTACTATAATCTTAAATTTAAGTCCTAAATTTTTCATAGTTTTATATAGATATATTAAAAATCTTTCAGATTTTTAAGTAGCACTTTTACTTAGAGCTAGGTTATCATTCTCTATAGTTTTATTGATTTTGTGTTAATCAGAGTAAATATAGTCTTATGATTCAGATATTTCAGCAAAATATATAGCATAATATTAATAACTTGTCATAAAAATATATGTACAATACAAGAAAACTAATAAAAAGGATAGTTTATTATAAAAATCGTGTTCGCAGTCTGATTGTTCTAGAATTATTTTATTCCATAATTCCCTCCAGGTTTATGAGTCAGCTAAAGCGATTGTGTATATAACACTGAATGTGAAAGTAGTGCGACAGTGTATCTGCAGAAGGTTGAAACGTTTTGAATAGGGGGGGAAACACGAAAAGAATAATAGTCGTACACTGCTATTAATACAGACCATGTCTAATGGAATTGCAATTGATTAATGTAAAACTATTATTTGTGAAGGACCGTTATAAAGTTCAAATGAAAAATACATCCGATTTCTTTAATTAAAAGAAGTACTTTTCTTTTTTACATCAAATATAGGAATAGAGATTTAATTATAGCGGTAATGGGTTTTCATATAATTTTAATAACCTGAGAAATCCATTAAAATGCTGGGTATTCGAAGTGGCTCGAAATTTTCTGTAGTTGTTTATTGTGTACAAGTCATTGTGAAGAACACGCTAGTGAAACAAGGGGAAAACCGCGGAAACACATATGCTGAAAAGATCTGATTTTAAAATTAAAAGCCGAAAACATTATCAACACGTGGCTCTATTTTAAGATGCATGCCAACAAATTATATTTACACATAATTTAACAGTATCGACAAGTGAAGTATGCGTGCCCCCCCCCGTGAGTACTCAGTGAATGAGGCATAAAAATGACTAAATTCAGTATTACCCCGCATCATTTAGCCCCAAATGTCCCAAAGGGAGTCAAGCCCTGGTGAAAATGAACAAACACTGCAGGTTTAGGCCATAACATATGTAAATGTGGGTTCTACACCATGCAAAAAGATAAAATGACTACGCCCATCATTTGCTCCACCCTCGCCATTTAGTCCCATCAGTTTCCAAGTCCTGAACATATTTAAATGTTGTGTTCAGCACTATGTAAAACTGCTAAAGAGACATATACAGAAAATTTTGGACAAATATGGTAAAATAGTCCCAAAAAATGGAGAGTTTTTATTAGCCCTAAAAGAGCCACTGGGGCACATCAAAGAGTTATCGCGAAGTATAGACAAACAAAATTATATAGAAATCAGTTACTTACAACTTTTTAGAAAGTTTTATAAAAATACAAGGCATCAATTTTTTTTAATAAGCACAAAAGTATCAATTTTAGACATTTTTACCCGAAAGGTACACATGGGGGCAACCGAAATTTTCCTAGAAAATCCGTTCTGTTACTTTTTTACTCATATTATGTTTAATGTTTGTGCAAAATTTTAAAAAAATCCAGAGCGTAGTTATTGAGAACAATGTGGACAGACAAAGGAATAGACGGACAAGGGTGAATTTACAGGTCCACCCTCCGTTTGTCGGGGAACTAAGAAGATAATAAATCTAGAGGATTTCTTATAATAAACTTTCAAAGTTTGAAGCCAGTTTTCAAAGTCTATAGTGAAAACTGTTTCAAAACATTATATTAATATCATTCGTTAAAGTATGAAACTAAGAACCTCTGATAATGTTAAGTAGGGGACATTTCACTATCAAGCCTTGCTAATATTACAAGGGTCTTCAAAACTTATAAATATTTTGAATGGAAACTATTCTTGTAATAAAACATGATATATAATATAATGGAGTAAAAATTATATCTAGCCACCGATTCGATTTGAATGCAAAAAAACCCTAGGTAACAAAGAATGCTATTAATCCAACCATGGTCAACAATGGATTTTCGTGTTGACTGATCAATTCTAAAAGACTCAGTAGAATTGATACAACGATTAGGTTATAAATATATCATTTCATACAATATTTTTACATGGTTGAAAGAACCCGAGGCAAATCTTTGCCAGTCCCTATGTATTCTCGACTCCACATTATCAACCATTGATCTATCCATTCGTTACAATAAACTCGTACGGTTTTTACATAGACATTCGACCTTCGAAAAGACAGATAGATATAAAGGGTGAGAGACACGGGTGCCACTGTGTTAATCTATTACGCAAAGTCGCTAGATTCCAACGTATATTTCATGTCAATTATATTTGTAACCATCTCATTAGTCGATATTATGGAAAGTCTATTAATATATAATCTTCATTAACGTTGTTCATATTAAATATTCTAAAGGACAATCAATGCTAATGAAGATTGGTGGGTAAACAGCTAATTTTATTCTCGGCTGATCATCGCGCTGTACATGCTTTACTACGCGCCGACACACGCGTATAGGTAATCGTTAATGATGCTCGTAAACATAGGTAAATTGCTGTGCATACATGCACAAACTAAGTATGTGATTAAAGCTTCATTTTATAGATTTGCCCTTATGCGACATATGCGTATGAGACATAATGACAAAATAACCTGCATATACTCATTGTTATATGGCGTGGATTGGAGTAAGCCCCATGTGGTTGTGCACTCATCAGTCAGAAACTGGACGTCGAACATGTCTCTTTACCCACCTAGTAAATCGTGGTGGAAGACGTTTCGAACACTCGAACGTACAATCATCCGGTATTAGTTGTGATAAAAAAAGATCTCCATTGTACTTTTGCGATTCTTAGTTGCAAATAATAAAGTTTCAAAAAGGTTATTCTACTACTACTACTACTAATAATAATAATAATACTAATAATACTACTAATAATACTAATACTAATATGTACCCACCCCGCCACGTGTTGCCGTGCCTGAGTCTGATTGACGCAAGTATTAGATTGATTTTTATCTCAGACACACAGGCACACACACATGCACGCACACACGCAGACACATACGCCAGCACACACCCAAAAACACACACTGAAAACACACACGCACACACAAACACACGCACCCACACAAAAAATACACAAACGCAGACACATACGGAAGCACACATAAAAGAACACACATGCACAAAACCACACAAAAAACAAACACCCAAACACACGGGAACACACACACACACACACACAAAAACGCGCATGCACGAAAACCCACAAAGGCACACACAACAAACACAAACATGCACACACACGAAAAACACACGGACACACACACGCACAGGTACAAACAAACTCGCGCAGACACGGGTAAACACACGCATGCACACACAAACACAAACACGCACACACAATCACACACACGCAGAAACACACGGACGCACACACACATATAAAAAATAGTAAGGAATGGACAGTTCCAAGGCTTTAAAATCTCACAGAAAGAATTATTGAATTATATAACGTGTCAATTTACGGTTATGATTTAATGTTAGTGTTTAGTATGATAGTAAACTGTGTAAGGAAACGTAAAGAAAATAGAATTGTCGAAGGTTAGGGCAGAAATTGTATTTTATTAAGGTGAAAACTTGAGAGAATTCTAAGCAAAATAAATTAAGAAAAACGGAAAATTGAACCACCCGTCACAAAACAAAGTAAAATTAAAAATAAACGTATCGTTGACTGTTTGGTACGAAGAATCGAAGATAAAAACAATGCTAACAGCAAATGTTAATTATGTTTGTATCAGAGATAGTTTTTTTTTTGAGGGAATAAGTTTAGTAGTGACAATGTATGTGTATTACGTTAAATTACGATTATGAGCGATTAAGACTTTTTTAGTTGGTTTAATATTTCTAAAACGCTTGCTTCGTGTATAGAGAGAAGCCATGTTTGTGGAGGTCTGACGCGTTCGTTTTTTGAATATGGATTCACGTTAAATATGATCAGTAATCAGTAGGGCTGTTACAACAGTATACTCTTTATATTCTTTTGACTCTCTAGTATATATCCGACACAGTTAGACACAGTTAATTAGCCGAGAATCACATTAGTATTTATAAAAAAACATATAAGATATTAACGGATATATACTCAAGAGTCAAAACAATGAAAAGAATATGCTTCTGTCAACGCCAAAGTCAAATCAGCAATAAAGCACAGTTTACTGAACTGCGTTGTTTCTGTAACACATGAAGTGTAAGCCTAAACCCTTTGGCTTTATCTAGAACTAGCGGGAGGGGGGTACCCGGCGTTACCCGAGTGTTTGGAGGTGAGTGGTCGATGGAGGTGGGGGGTCAATGAAAACCTAAGAATAAGCGAAGTAAAAAAGAAAACAGAAAAACGAACGTTAAAACTTATCTAAAAAATAAGGGGGGTAATCAAAACATTGAAAAAAAAACACAAAAAACTAACGTAAGGCAAACGAACGATGTTAAATGTAAAAAAAAAACAAAAAAGGAAACAGAAAAAAACGAACGTTAAAACTGCTTTTAAAAATCTGAAAAATAAAAACAAAAAAAAAACACGTTGAAATCCCTTTAATAAGCCTGCTTCGATATTAAAATTAAAAAAAATCGCTGGGTACCCGGGTGTTTTTGTGTGTGTATGGTCGTCGGGGTGGGGGCAGTTAATGAAAACCTAAGAATAAGAAGTAAAAAAAAAACAGAAAAACGAACGTTACGTGAAAAATGGCTTAAATAACGCTGCTTCAATATTAAAATTTAAAAAATCGAAAAAAAGGCATCTCCCACCACGATTCGAACCCAAAACGTTTAGATAAGGACACAACGCTCTAACCAATTAAGCTAAGACGAAGGAAATGGAATTGTGTCAGTTCTTCAAATATTTAAACTAAATAAGGTCATGACGTCGTCTGACGCATGCGTAGAACCAATCTTGTCATGAGAGGATTATTTTTGCTGACCCCCCCCTGTAGGAAAATGTTGATTTCAGGGTGAAAAAATTAACGTTTTTGGCCAATATTTCGATATTTGTCGGGTGAAGGATGGGGCTTTCATATGAGACCAAATTTGTGAATTTTTGTTCTGTCTGTTGAAAGTTTTTGCAGACACACAAACATACACACATACATACATACATAAATAAATACATTTTCGCTTTTATATATATAGATGAAAATCATGGAATGGATTATGATTAAAATTAAAGAAAGATCACAACATATTACTATGATTATAGACATCTTTAGACATTACATGAAAAATTTCATCTCATGTACTTTGCTACTCTCCTACACTTTTATTGCATTGAAATCGGAGAAATCGCCATTTTGAAATCAAATTGATGGATTACTTGCACTTGCTGGAGACCTACTCCTGTACACGGAGAAGAAACTTCGCTTGCTTCCCCGAAGTTGTTTAGTTTCACTGCATTGTAATTTACAATTAATTGCAGAGAACTTACTGTTGATTTTATAAAATTATTTATAAAATGGCTAAAATTCAAGTTTAACAAGTGAAGCATGCATGGTCCCCGTGAGTGCACAGCGAACGAGGAATAGAAAAATGAATAAGTTTAGCATTTAACCCCCACCACCACCATATTTTGCCCCAAATGTCCTCAGGAGCCGTCAAATCAATGTGAAAAATAACAGAGGGTGCAGTTTTAGGCCTTAACATATGTAAATTTGAATTCTGCACCATGAAAAAAAAGAAATGACTAAGTTCATTATTTGCAATCCCCATTAAGCCTCAAAAGTCCTCAAGTCCATAACATATTTAAATTTGAGTTCAGCACCATGCGAAACTGCTAAATTGACATACACAGAAAATTTTGAATTAATATGGTAAAATCGTCCCCAAAATGGAGTGTTCTAATAAGCCCTAATACGTCGCTGGGGAACACCTAAGAGTTATCACGAAATATAGACAAATACACTTATATAGAAATCAGTGTTGAAAAAGTTTTATAAAAATCCAAGGCATCAATATTTTTTGATAAGGACAAATGTGTTAATTGTAACCATTTTAGTCCGAAAGGTAGCCCTAGGAGGGCAACCGGAGCTTTCCAAGAAAATCCGTTCTGTTACTTTTTATTCATATCACGTTTAATGTTTGTGCAACATTTCAAAACATTCCAAACCGTAGTTATTGAGAATGGTGCGGACAGACGAACGGACGGACAAGGTTGAATTTCAGCTCAACCTACGGTTTCTCGAGGGTGGGGACCAAAAAGTAAAAGCCAAGTATAATAGTTCAATTGTGCTCTAAACAGAAACATTTATTTCGAACATATCCCTGTCTCATCAAAGAATCTACTGTCGATTTCATATGCAAAGGAACTTCGCTTGTGTGGTGATCTAATATCTCTAATGCACTTGCGTTGTTAGACTGTATAAAGGCGTAAACTTTCAAAATCGACTGTCTCTCCTTTGTTCATTTTTTTTTAATTATCGATATTTGATACTTATTAGAGGTATTTTATTATCCATATCCGATTAATAAATAATGTAATTTCGAGTCTATTTTGCATTGCTTTTAAACATTTTAATTATTTCAGTTATATATGCACGCACACACACAAACAAACAAACACACGCACATATATATATATATATATATATATATATATATATATATATAAATGATGGCATGCCTACATTGAATAAAACTGTAATCGAAAACGATTTCTAATATATTTGTAGTATTATCATCTCGCGAGCAGTACAACTTTGTGTGTCTACGCCTAAGAGGGATTCTTGAATGGGCTCTTATCGCCCTTAGTCAGCACGGCTAAGTCGCAGTCGTAACACGTTAGTCAGATTTTCCTTTGTAAATAGGTTAATCTTGTAATAAAGTTTTACTGGTTTTTGAACCTTCTGGGCTTTATCTATTTAGACGGAAAAATCAATCATCTGTTCTAATTGCTAGCTGCTTAAAAGTATTGCTTTAAAATAAGGAAACTGACAACCATTTCCGTTATAAACATAGATAATTCAGATTTATTAATTTTTGCCTTGTTAGAAACGCATAAACTGTTAAATGCTTCCAATCGACATCATTAGTGAAACGAGAGTGAAAAAGGGAAAGAGAAAAGAGGTAAAGATATGCATTCTATGAGAGAAAGAAATATAAAATAATACACAGGAAAACATAATTACAGAAAGACTAGTCTTTGCTCACAAGCTCGAACGCAAGGAGGATTTTATAGTCTCTTTAATATGTTTCTAGCTAATTTCTTGTTACACCAATATTATTATGTTAGTATTGTACAATAAAATAGTCCATTAGTTTCTGTGCCTTTAATTCTCCTCCCCAAATTCAGATTAGTATGAAAGTATAAATATTGTAAAATTATAGATTAGATTAGTTGCCGTAATTGAATTGTCTCTTTTACACGCCGGTATTTCGAATTCATTGCCGTGAACTGGCATCAATGGACTTATTGTTCAATGACAACAACAGTTTAAAACCGATTAAATCGTTGCACTCTACAAGGAATGAAAATAGAAAAACAAACAAACAAATCATTATTTTAAAAATTGCTTTGTTGTTTTCTGTAAGTTATGCTTGCTTTCTTATCTACAGTTGAAAAAGTCGGTTTATTTGGAGAATTGGGCGTTTACAATTAAGAAAGGCACATTTTGGTTTGTTTTGATGGTAGTAATGTAGACGAAGGCTTGTAGAACACGACTCTTACGAATAGACTAAAACCCATGCCTTTTTTTTTTCTCTGAATTGAATTCAGAAGGCTGAAACAATGCAAGTTGGAGGAATTAAACTTTCATGTAATAAAGAAAATTTCGTAAATCTGTCATTTAAAAATGTAAAAACAAAATGAAAATTATTTAATTGGAATTCATTATTGAGATAATGTATTTATTGCAGACTATTTTCCTCATCTTTCTTAGATGTTGTTTCTCGACGTTTCGGCCAACTATTCCTCTTACCTTCGACAGGTGGAAACAGCGATGTGATAGGAACTCCGAATCTCTGAAACAACAACTAAGAAAAATGAGAATTATAGTCCGCAATAGACTTTAAAATTAATAAATAATACTCATCTCGATAATGGATTCCAATTAAATAATAGTATATACCATTCGGTAAGGACCCGACCATGGAAGA
This sequence comes from Euprymna scolopes, assembly GCF_053919585.1. NCBI lineage: Eukaryota > Metazoa > Mollusca > Cephalopoda > Sepiida > Sepiolidae > Euprymna > Euprymna scolopes. Next base: position 67,846,177 of record NC_136505.1, read on the forward strand.
CCAGCTAATAAAAAAAAACGTGGATTTATAAGACAAAAAATCCAACCCTGTTCGCCCTTTTGGAGCCCGTGCCGAAGTTGATAGAGACGTTGAATCTCTACGGTTCGAAGTGAGAATTGTCTGAAGATAGCGGTTCCAATCCCACCTAAAAGCGGCCATAGGCTTACTTGGCCAAAACCGTGGTGAGACAACAACTATGGATGGCAGTGATTGCTGAGAATGCAGTTAGATTTGGAGTTCCTATGCCGTCGGGGTTACCACCTGACGAAGGCCAGAGGAATAGTTGGCCGAAACGCCATGAAACAACAACTAAGATATTAATGAAAATCATTTTACAAAAAAGACAAAAGAATCGTGCCATTTTTTGTTTATTTTAATGTTGAAGTTTTTGTCATTTTCATATGAATATATTATAAACTTGGTTACATAAAAAGTTGTACTTTTTGTATGATAAAAATATCGCATTTCTTGCGCAACTATCCAATTGTTATTTTTAGTCAATTAATGCCGGTGTACAGAAATAAGAAAAAAACGGTTATAATATATTTTTAGACTTTGTCACATTAAAAAAGCATCGATAATTGTTTAATAAAAAGTAAAAACTGTTTCCAATTATAGTATTTTAAAATTAAATTCAGTGCAAATAAAATTCAGTTACTGCTAGTCCATCAATTCAAAGCAACTGATTGTAACTTTGAAATATTATAACATTTGTTATATACCAAAAGAGTTAGTCGAAGTTTTTATTAATAAAATTTCAAAGTCCTCTGCAACTATTGCATTGTTTGTTTATACATATAGATATGAGTTAATTGTAACTATACATTATTATAGACTTTAATAAAGCGCGGTCTTGACAATAACCGATATAGAAAATCGAATACGAAAAATATGAAAGTAACTATTGTTAAAGTTGGAAACAACAAAATAGTAGGTGTTATGGGATAATCTAAAAAGAGAAAAAAACAAATTTAGAAGCAACGTGCAGAATTCTAAGTATGTACCCTTGTCCATAAAAAAAACGATGCATGCTATCCATATATTGCTGCATAAACGAAATTCAACTTGTACTAAGAATTGTAATTAATGTTGTAAATACCATACTTGCGTAAATATATGGACGATTTGTAATTGAAAAATGAAGATATGAAAAATATATTATTATATAATTTAGGGTTAACATAAGCGTTATACATAATTTTCTCAGAAGGGGGAGAGAAAAATAATTCAAGTCACTGTAAAAGATGGTTCGGCATATATAAAGTTCATTTGGATATCCTCTCCTTCCTCAGTGATAAAAATGAAAACGTCAAGTTATTTAAAAAAAACAAAATGAATCATGAGTGAATTAAATAGTAAACATTCACGAGACAGAAATCCGTAAACCGCTTGAATAGTTTTCTTAGCCGTTAATATTCCTAGATATTTCTAAACGATCGGATATTAATATGTATTTATTGTTGTGTTCATTTTTTTGTAAGAGTTAGAAAATTAGAAAATGGAGAGTTCGTCGGCAGTGGAAGTTTTAAATTCACAGCGAATTAATGTTAAATATCAAATAAAGATGATCTAAAAAAGATTTTCTAGAAATAATCCTGATGACTTAAGAAACAGTTTTACATAGAAAGTTATTGTGTGGCACTATATGTTGCAAGTACCACTGCGTTGTCATCCCTTCCCCTCTAGCCGGGAGGTGAATTGATCACTAGGAGAGGGACACGGTGAAGGGACAACAAGCTATTGACCAGAACTCATTCTAGTTTGCGGCCGGAAACCAAGGGGTAAGGACGCATGTTTTTGTCTCTCCGTAAAAGAGTGAGGCAACCCTTCTTCCTCAAGTTAGGGTTATTTATGCCTTTTTAAAAGTTTGTTATGAATTGTTTGTTGTAGTAGTACTATGTTATAAATATTTTTTTGTAAAAATATATAGGTAAGCTTCTCTTATGTTTCACAATCTGTGTTGCGTGTTGTCATATCTGGCTAAACATCAAGATGAGGTCTGCCCCCCCTCCCAGCAAGAACGTGACAGAAAACGTCATCACCAAGGAATGGAAAACTGCGCGGAAGAATAGCCGCACGCAATTCCAGGTATGCGATCACTTTTTGAAGAAGACTTCCAACTAACTATGCACATAATGTTATGTGCTACAATATGTTGCTGTTTACCAGAATTTCGTTCCTAGCATAGGAATAGAGCCGACTAATCGTATTATATTTTAGTTGCCGTTTCCATTGCGTCCCTTGTAACCGTCGGGCGGTCACACTAGTGTTATATTTTCCTACAGTGATTGAACATCACCTTTACTTTATTAATATAGAATCTCTCTCTCTCTCTCTCTCTCTCTCTCTATATATATATATATATATATATATATATATATATATATATATATATATACTAGAATTGCGATTATTAATCAGAATCGGGAATCGGAAAAATCGGAATATTTTGATATGTCGGAATTGATATCGGACAATTAGGAGCTAAATTCTCAATTCCAAAATTATTCGCGTGGCACGAATTTTTTCTTGATGCAATTAAATCAACACAAACATATTTAGTAGAAATTCTACGTTTGAAACATGAGAGTAAGGACAACAAAATAGGTTATAAATTCTAGATTTTACATGATTCTTAGAGTCTAACTTTTGCTTTTATTATTACATTAACGGGGGTGCCCGGCGTTTCCCGGGTGTTTATAGGTGTCTGTGTGTGTTGGGGAGGAGGAAACAAATATGATAAAAAGAAGGTATTCTAGGAAAGTAGGATCGGGAAAATAAAGTGTGAAAAAAACCTGACACGTTACCTGTGCCAAACAGGTAACGTGTCAGGTTTTTGAATTTAAGTATTAAAAACTAAATTTAATGAAGTCAAATAAAAATCCTGCAGTTATTTTTTACTGCGAGGCAGTTTTTTTTGGTTCGTGGGGGGGCAGCTCCCCATAAAAGGGAATCGTCTAAATTAAGTAGCAATTGTCTGATATTAGGGTTTAATCCGCATTGATCAAAACCTCATTGCTTTCTGCATGTTCCCGGCACGAAAGCCGAGGAACGCTTGCCATTTTCAACTAGGTTCACTTTATTTATAGGAAAAATCCGAACCAACACGAGAGGGGCGTAAGTAGCAAGAATTTTGTAAAAGTCGATGTAAATAAATCTAGACACGACGCGCATTCGCAAATCCTAGATATCACGATCTAGACATTATATAAAAAGTTTTAAGAAATTATACAACCCCGAGAACCCCCTAAAAAAAGGCTTTGCCGGACATAAAAAAATGTGCACATACATTTTGCCTTTAATATATACAGACTAGCGGGGGTACCCGGCGTAAGTACGCATGTTTGGAGGTGTGTGTGTTGGGGAGGACATCAAAACAAAATGGGCGAAGTAATAACCCCTTTTAAAATAATAAAAAAAGAACGTTGGCAGGGTGTTTCGAGGTGTGAAAGAAAAAAAAAAGTTTTGGTATGAACCCGAACCCTTGACGCGAAGGTAGAAAATAAAGGTTTAAAAACCCTGACATCTAACCCGCTCGGTCACGATGGGAGAGGAAGTAAAACTGCCTTAATATTACGTTTATGAACTGAAACCGACAGGTGCGAGAATTTAATAAGGTAAAACATCACGCGACTTAAGTTTGGCGCTGCAAGCCAGTTTCTGCGTATTTGTTTGTTTCCCTCGCCAAATGAATAACGATTATTTGATATGACGGGGTTATTTCCCAGCATTGATCAAACCTTATAGCTCTCAGTGCGTAGGGCCGAGAACACAAATTCGTTTATACAGTTTCGCTTTTATTTTACTGAAAAGCCAAAGACACGCGCGTGGGCCAATAAATATGGCGAAAATCGCGCGTAAATGTTGCCCAAATTAAAGATACACGCCGAGTCGTTTCGTAAACCTTAGATATTATCATCTCTGTAGCATATAAAAAGTTATAAGAATGAGCGACAATCCGAGAACCACCCCGAAAAAGCCTGTGCCGAACATACAGATAAAAAAACACACAGGCAAACACACAATCACACTAACACACATTTTGCCTTTTAAAATTCTTTGGGTCAGATTTTTCAATTTTGTTGCCACTGTCTGGACACTCGTTGTCTGCCATTCGCTTTATTCTGAAATAATTAATGCTTATAGTACTTCTTAGCTTTTGACACAAGTAAAAAATATAGATAAAATCTGTAGAATTTTTCCGATTAAGAAAAATGTATATCTGCATTTTAACTTGGACCCCTCTCTACAAAGAAAAATAAAATTCGGCATTTGTTACTGTAACTAACAGAAACAAAGATATGAAAAACAATTATGCACAAATAAATGTCACCAAATGCAAGACTTTTCAACCTTCCCGAATAAGTTTATTTGTATTCAAACTTATTTTAAAACATGTTTTATTAAAAAAAATCTCTGGCGAGCTAGAATATTAAATATATGTTCATAAACCATTCGCGAAGACGAGTGAAAACCGCTTAATATCGGAAAATAAACGAGCGCTGGTAGAACACATTTAATAAATGTTGACAATTGAGAAAAAATATGTTCTACTATTATTTTCCTTCGCGTTTCGAGCAGTTAGACAAGATTAAAAGATAGAATGAACTAGAAATGATAATTATTTTACGCTGAATTTGTGTAGCACTACTTTTCAACTAGAAATTTTAAAATCATTTTTTTGTTTCTTTCCCATTTTAATTTCACAATGGTAGAATTTCCGTTTAGGGGAGTAATTTACCTAAAGGTAGTAATCTATTATCTATATATTGATACGATTGCGTGTATTTTATTTTTTATTTTTTTGCTGTGTCACACTTACATCCGAATCAACTAATTATTATGGACTCCCATTTTGTGTAATAAAGAATTTTAACAAGAACTCACCATAAGTATTTATTTCGATTTCGACTATAGCTGATAACATTCAAGTCATTTATTTGTTTATAAATAATTTTATTAAGAATTCTTCATAAGTTGTGGTTTTGGTAGCTATTATAGCTGATGGCACTCCAGTAATATTTGTTTTTTATAAGTAATTCTATCAAAAAATTTTAAAATGTTTTAGTTTCGCTTTCGATTCCAGCTAATGCGCCCAAGTCATATGGATATATATATATATATATATATATATATATATATATATATATATATATATATATATATAAATTGCAACTTTATAATTAAAAAAAATCGATAGAGCATTAACTCTATAATAATATATACGGAATCTGCAATAATTAAACTATCATATTTAAGAGTACTTTACAACCGGCTTCACTAAGCGTTCTTGCGAGCTTAGCTAAATACTTTACAAGCTTTAACAAAAGAACTACAATATTATCAGAGCGCCTGCATTTACGCTGAATATCTACAGAACTCTAATATCAATATATTACATGTGAATTAATCCCCTGTTGAATTTAAACAGGTCCAGCTAGTTATTATTATTATTATTATTATTATTATTATTATTATTATTATTATTATTATTATTATTATCTATATATTAATTTGCTTGTACGTACGGTGTCACGTCATCATCATCGCAAACATTAATTAATGAAACGCGTCATCATCATCGCAAACATTAATTAATGTGAATTATCTCCCTTTATTGTTCAATCTTTATCAGTCAAAAATCAGTAACCCCTTTTATTTCCCAAAAGTTCCCGAACAAAAACAAACATAATAATAACTGTCTATTTATGGTTCCGGATTATTTTAAAGGCAATTATGCATAGAAGGTGTCGTTCTAGTTTAAATAGTATTTTACTTACATTTTTAACGATGTCTTCTGTTTATTACTGTAGTGTAATATGGAACGCTTATTCTATTTTATTCAGTAATACATATATTTTTTACATTTAACGCTACGAGTTCGTTTATTTTTTTACTGTGCCACTTTATGTTTTTTTTTTATTTACTTTTTATTTACACAACAAAAATATGTTTAGAAATACATGTTACAAAAGTCAAGAATGACTTTATTGAATAAATCACCAAAGTCACCATTCGCAAATACACAGAGTCAAAACATATTTTACGTCTTGTTCTGCTTTGTTTTTGTTTTACGGCATATCAATCCTTTTTCGTGTTATTTAATGCCGAATTGAGTAATTTTGTAACATTTATACAGCTTCACGTTGTTTACATAGTTATTACTTATGTTTTGTTCATTTTATTTTGCTTCTTTTACAGGCAGTCATCTTCTAATGCCCACCGGCACAACAATTTTTTTTTAATATGTAATAAAACAGTGTTTCATTACTTACGATTTAATTTATTTAAAGAAATATTTATTTCCTATTTAAAGATTTTCAGTATATTTTATTTAACTGAAGAATTTTTCCATTATTTTTATTACATTGTTAGGTGAAGTTTCAGAATAGTTAATCCCCCTCCCCATATTAAGAATGGCTTTCAGCATGATTCTTACAATAGCGGTATCAAAGTTTTTTTTGGTACGCTACTACAGAACACCGACCACTCTAATTTGTTTTTTATAGGTAATTGAGGTCGCTGACAACGAATCTGATAGTCAAACTTGGGGCAAATTTACCGTTTGCATGGTATTAACCCCCGAACCCACGAATAACTTTCCACCATTTTGCAGCTTCCGTTTACGCTACGCGCGTGCGCTGCGGCATGAACGACAGCTTGCTTCACCTAGCAAACTGCCTTCTCACATGGCGTATCAATCAAAAAATTACGAACTGACATTTTTTTAATGACTTACAGTTAAAGAAAAGTACAACAAATTGAGGGACTTTTTTTTTGTCTCGCGTAGTTTTTAATGTGGTTTACAAAAACATAAGCACCAAACATCTTTATGTTTTTCATTTTTTTTATAGAACTTATGTGGCTTAATAGGTGCTTTTGCAGTTTAGTTAAACGTTTTTCCGTAAGTAACACACCAACATTTACCAATAGAACACCATTTAACATTTTCCGAAGATTTTACTGTGTACATTGGGGGCGCGAGCGGGGGTGGGGCGGATGTGATGTTGGGGCGCGCGTGCCCCAACATCACATCCGCCCCCCCCGCTCGCGCCCCCAATGTACACAGTAAAATCTTCGGAAAATGTTAAATGGTGTTCTAATTGGTAAATGTCGGTGCGTTACTTTTTGAAAATTCTATGTTCCAGGTAAAAAAAAAAAAAAACAGATAAATTACCCCCCCCTACTCCAACTTGGAGTGCTTTCCTTTTCTTGTTTTATTTCTTTTTCAGCTAATTTTAAATTTTCCAGCCAAAAAGTGCTATAATGTATTTTTGAAAATTAGAAAATTCTATGTCCTGGAAAAAAAATCCCCTACCCCAACGTAGTTTGCTTGGTGAAGCCGTCATTTATGCTACAACGTGCATGCGGGTAGCATAAACGGAAGCTGCAAAATGGTGGAAAGTAGTTCGTGGGTTCAGGGGTAAATACCATGCAAACGGTAAATTTGCCCCAAGTTTGACTATCAGATTCGTTGTCAGCGACCTCAATTACCTATAAAAAAAACAAATTAGAGTGGTCGGTGTTCTGTAGTAGCGTATCTGGATATTTACCGGGTTTTTTTTTTCTTATTTTAAAACAAATTATAAAAAAAGATACAAGACCATTAAATTTTTTTTTCATTAAATCGCTATTTAGGTTCAAAATAGTTAACCCTTCTCCCCATAACCGTTTTTTTATGCAGTAAAATACTTTGTTTCAATAATTATGGTTTAAATAAATATTTATTCCTTATTTAAAGATTTTCAGTATATTTTATTTAACTGAAGAAATATTTATTGTTCATACATATATTTTTCCCTTATTTTTTTTTTACATTGTTATGTGAAGTTTCAGAATAGTTAACCCCCTCCTCATATTAAGAATGGCGTTCAGCATGATTCTTACAATAGTGCTATCAAAGTTTATTGATTTTTCTTATTTAACAAAAATTATAAAAAAGATACAAGAACATTTTAAACATTTTTTCGATAAATCGTTATTTAGGTGAAGGTTTAGAATAGTCAAACCATCTCCCCTTATTAAAAATGGCATTTTATTATTTCAGCATGATGCTTACATTTTTCTTGATATAAAAAAAAAGACACAAGAAAATGTTAAGCTTTTTTTTTTTAATTAAAATGTTAAATCAAAGTTCGGAATAACTTACTTTATAGCCAATTAGCCAGCTTAATTAACTATATAACATTGACAATAAATTTGATAGGTATAACCTACTTCACATCATTTTGATTATCGAAAAATCAAAAGTTAACTGTACTTCGTAAGATTTACAGAAACACTTCATTTTCTATGCATGTAATACACAAGAATCGGAGTATTATAACAGATTACAATGTTTTTATGGAAAAAAAACTTTTGTACAGAAAATTCAAAGTGTTCTATTTATATTATCAGGAAGTTGTGATGCATTAATTGAAATCTATATCAATAATTCGAATTAAAAAATATTTGTGAATTTCCAAATCTTCATTGAATAAAATTCAAAATAAATAGAAAAGTCTATCGCATATGTAAAAGTTGACAATTGCTTTTTTAACTTCATTAAACGCCATCAAAGTCAACTAAGAGCTGCTCAATATTCTGGCTTAATGGATCATTTAGGAAGGAATGCAGATGGTTATTCTGGTGTACCAGTTATTCTACCATCTACACTTACAGGAAGTCCTAGGAATCTACAACAGCTTTATCAAGATGCAATGGCAGTTTTCTGTGACCTATTCATTACTTACACATGTAATCCAAAATGTCCTGAAATATTAAATAACTTGGGGTCATCAGAACTTGCACAAAATCGATGTCAGCAATGTCACACAGATTTTAAATTCACAATCTGACTCCGAAGAACCTGCTGACTGACCACTATTCTCACTCCAAGTAGCTGATCGACGTCCCTGTCACCGCCTCAATCATCACCAGCACTTACTGACAATATCAACAGCATCAGTTACGATCGCATTGACCTTCAATAAAAGTTTAAACTAAAATTCTTTGTTTGTTCTACTTGCTTCCATACGTTCATTTTTATAAGGAATTTCTTACTGATGTGTTTTAAAAGATTTTAACTACCGTGGAATTTCCACGGGTCCTGCTAGTTATTATAATTATTATTACAATACTAATATTTATTATTACTGTTGCTGTTGTTATTATTATTAATATTATTACAATTATTACTATTACTCTTTCTATTATTGTAGTTTTGGTTACCCTAAAGCAAATCAATCTAATCTTTATAATTGCGAGAAATAAACATCAATATTTTATTCATAGAGAGAAGGTAGAGAATAGTTAACGTTAAGAATGGTTTTCTAAACAGTAATAAACATATGACTGGTTATGTTAATTCTACTGTTCTTTATATGTTTTCTTATTTTGCATATGAATCATTGATTAGTTTTAATCGTTTATAGAAATTGCAAATGGCATTAACGACGACCAAATTGAATTGGTTTTGAAAGAAAAGCCAACTTTGTTTACAATTTTCAATCCATTGCAAGGAAAACATTAGAGAAAATATTTAAAACAGCTACTCCTGTTTAGTTTCGACTGAAAATCGATGCCTTTCTTAAGGGTGACTTTGCGTGTAATAGTGAAACAAGAGCCGCCTAAACTATAACTCTATATCTCCTAAATCGGCAATGTTTGATCGCAGTGGCACCGAGAATGCTAGGCCGAATTAAAACACTACTACTATCTAGTATTCAAAAATAGTACACATTTTTTAGTATCCAACGTTGCTTCACTGCGCTAATCTGAGACCTCGTGTCGCATCAATTAGACAACACACACTCACACACACACACGCACCCACACTATATATATATATATATATATATATATATATATATATATATATATATATATATATATATATATTCCGGCTTGCAGCGAATATTTTTTGAGCGAGACTGATACCAGCCAGCAATGCAATTCACATTGATTTCTGACATCTATATTTATTTCTAGAATAATGAAAGTAAATAAACTTCAATCCAATTATATATGTGTAATTAAAGAAAGAAAAAGACACATTGATTTTTTCCGTCTGCTAATATTTTCATAAATGTTTAAATTAATCGCCTTTGTCATGTTTCGTCATGCGCGTATTGTAAGATCGGATTTTACTCTTTATAAACTTAGAGTATTATATGTAGAAAGAAAATTAATATGCATTCAGTCATATGCAAACTTACACGCACACCGTAATATACATTAGCACACACAGACGCATATATATATATATATACATATGTGTGTGTATATATATATACACACATATATGTACTTATTTTATTAAAGTTGTATATATATATATATATATATATATATATATATATATATATATATATATATATACACAAGGTGACTCCAAAAAAACAGAGAACATTCAATTGTTTTTTCTGAGCATTTTACCGTAAACGGAGGAAAAAAAGCCAAATACCGTTATGTTTTGATGTGATGTTTTGAATATAATAAACTAGTTATGGCCAAAGTTGCATTTCATTCGGACAAAACACTAAGAAACGGGGGCTAATTAGAGGTGGGCCCCTTTTTTTGCTCACCCTGTATATATATATATATATATATATATATATATATATATATATATATATATATATATATATATGACTGTGGTATCTACCTTATTGTAATAATCAAATTAATAATTATCCATTTATTTATATTGGCTCTGGTATAACGTAGGACCGACCATTTTAAATTTTTTCAACTAACTTAATAATGATATATATATATATATATATATATATATATATATATGTATATATATATATGTGTGTGTGTGTGGTGTGTGTGTATGTATGTGTGCATATGTCTATATATGTGTGTGCACATATATATATGTGTGTGCATATACATACGTGTGAATATATATATGGGTGTGTATATATGTGTGTGTATATATATATATGTGTGTATATATATATCTGTATATATGTGAATATATATATATGTATATATATATATTACTATTGAGTTAGTTTTTAAATTAAAGAATTCGATCGTAGTTCATACAAAACTTTTAAAAATTCGATCGTAGTTATCATATATATATATATATATATATATATATTAAACATATATATATATATATATATGCGTAGTTTATAATCATATATTACGTATAGCGTTATCAAGTCAAGTTACTTTTAATAAATAAATAATTCAATAGAAGTTTATATATATATATATGTACACAGTAATATATATATGTATATATATGCATATATATATATATATATATATATATATATATATATATATATATATATATGTACAGACACTAGGAAGGTCACTAACATAAATATTTTTCCTAAAATTTATATTATATTATTTATAGTTACATATGAAATATCATAAATAATTTGGAGAATGTCATTACAATTGCATAAAATAATGATGAAGCATGCCACGAATTACAAAAAACCTATTATAATTTCTGCGAGGACGAATCGTAGGTGAACATAAAAATAGTTTCAGTCTACGTAAAATTGCAAGACAATGTTTCAATGCCCCCTGCGTTTGTTAGTAGAATGATCGTGCAATTCACAAAAGTGATAGAGTGAAGAAATTGTACAGAAAGAATCATCCAGGTCGCTCCAGACACTCTTGGTAAAATAAATGTTGACAGGGATCCTCAGTGAAAAGACTTTTACATTGCAACACATGCTAGTGTCAGTCCCAGACAGGATTCATGTATTTTTACTAGGTGGTAATTTACACATTGGGGCCCATATTTTACATAATCTAATGTATTTTTCTTCTAATGCCATCACATATCCTTGCACGTGGCACCCTTCACTATCATCAGATTGCCTTCTTTGTATAAAACTATATTATCGATTTTTATGTCGGTACTTAGGGTAACGTTATGTAGTATGAATAATCCAACTAGGATTGCAGCTTTTGCGGAGTTCAGGAAGCCTATAGCTTAGTCAAAGAAATCATTTCGTCTATGGTAGTCCATTACTCACCGTTTCTAATAAGTGGCGTTTGTAGCTCTTCAGTACTTTATCGATGCACATCCCTTGGACACAGGCGGGATTTTTGGCAAACTCAGTTGCTTTTCTGAAGAATGGTACGGAGGCATATATTTTCTTATCAGCAATATTGGTAGACCATTTGTATCGAGTCGAATGTATTTATCTTTTCGTTAAAGTTGTATTTCGCTCTAAATTGGAGGTTGATTTTTTCCACAATTTTTTTTGCAAATTTTTTTCAATTTCCTGTTTAGTGATGTTAATTAATCTGGTTGCTGTTATTTTGGTCACCCGAAAAAAGGACTGTGAACGTGTAAATTCACCCTTTTCCATTCGTCCCTTCGCACTTTTCTCAATAAGTAGACCTTGGAACATTTTAAAATTTTGCACAAACATTAAACATGATATGAGTAAAAAGTAACAGAACAGATTGTTCGGGAAAACTCCGGTTGACCCCCTGGGGCTGTCTTTCAGGTTAAAATGGCTAAAATCGACACTTTTGTGCTTATTAAAGAAAAATAATTATTTAAATAATGGCGAATTTTGGGGCTAAATGGGATAAGCAAATGCTGAACTTAGTATATTTGTATGCTTCCCGGGGACCATGCATGCTTCACTTATTTTTTAGGTTGTCGGGTTTGTGATCTTTGAGTAGGATGCATTATTCATTTTCCTTGAGTTTACTAACTCCGCTGCTTATCTGTAGATCCTACCTAATTTACCTGCTCTCATTGTAGATTATTTCTACCAAGTTGTCGTTGTTACCCTTTTGGTAGTTTTTGGTAACGTTTTTTTTTTCATTAAATCTCAGTATTGTTATTGGCTGAGATTATAAGAATTACTTATTTAATCAGCTTTTACAAGTAGATTATTAAGTTTCTCGATCTTTTTGAACAATATTATATTTGCTCCAAGGAAATTTAATGTTTCTTGCCAGATCATGAAGATTCTTTTCGAAGAGTGTTGTTTGGGGGACTATATTTTTTAATCGAAAATTTTCTTTAGTGCTGTTTTTCTCGTTATTTTCTATTTTAATGCATCTAATTAGATTTTCTATCTTCCATATAAGTTTCAGAATGGATTGTCCTAGTTTTTAGTATTGGAATGTTCTTCAGAGAGGTTTCAAAGTTGATCCTTTCCATGTTTGGTCGTAATATATATATATATATATATATATATATATATATATATATATATATATAATCAACAATTGATGTACATCTGTATGTACACAGATATTGACAGAAAATAATAGACACTATTATAAATATTTCCCTAAGATTAATACATAATTATTCATATATACAGATAAAATAGTTCTGTAATAACTTAGAGTATATCATTGAAATTGTATCTAACAACATTGAGGGATGCCATGAAATAAAGGAGCGTCAGACCTATCAGAACGTCTGCGGCGACGAATCGTGGGTCAGCACGAAGATGGTCTTAGTCAATGCAAAATAGTAAGACCATCTTTTAATAACCTTTTTCTAATGTTAATAAAGTGATCCGACGATTCAAAAGAGAAAGCAAAGTGGGCACAAAATTTATCCAGGTCGCCCCGGACCCCCTCAAAGCACCTTGCACCTTGTGAAAAAATGTTGAAGATGATTCTCAATCTAAACCATTTGACAATGCAACACAAGCTGATATCTGTCAAAGAACAGTTGTCAGGTATCTTGACAAGCTGGTTTACTATGGTAGAGCTGCGAAACGGAAACTTCTTCTTCGTCCTGTCAATATCAAGGGAAGAAAAGATTAGGTTCGTGAGATGGTGGAGAAATATATTACCTTTTGACCAATGCCATGTTTTGTGATGAGTCACGATTTGCATTATTTCCCGACAGTGAAAGGATATGCGTGCAGAGGCTTCCCCAGCAAGAGTTTTAATTTAATAGACTGCGGCAACGTTGAAGTACTGGGGGGGGGTTCTAAGTTATGATATAGACTGCAATCTGAAGTTATCGCTACTCAAAACTAGTAGAGTGCAAAAAAAAAATACACCAATTCTGCTAAATATGTTTACATTATTACATGAAAGATTCCTACCACTATTCTCAAGTAGTAAAATGGACAGAGCTCCTTATCACTCTGCTAAGGCGATGCAAATAGGTTGAACCAAAATAGAATTAATAAATGTTCATGGTCAGGTAGGTTCCCGGATATGAACTTAATTGAAAACCGTATGTGGCATATTAGAGTGGAAACTTCACAAAAAAAAATCGACGCCATTTTCTAAGTCTGAATTTTTAGCATTATTTCGTCACACTTAGCGAAAAGTTTCTCTAGATAATATTCGTCAACTGATCAATGCCATGCCTGAAAGAGAACTAGCATTAAAAAAAACAGCAAATGGAATATCAACCAAGTATTAATTATTAGTTTGTAACCATTTACTTGTGATCATGTTCTATGAATTATATATTTATTGAAATAAACTCTTTCTATGGCTGTCTATTTTTCTGTCATGGCTGTGTACATTTGAAACATGAACGTAAAGTATCATTAAATAATTGTCTTAAGGAAAAGTAGAATAACAAACAAGTATTATTCGTATTTCTATTAACTTTTCTTTTCAGCCGATGAAACCTGTGAAAATCTGCATGTTCTTCTTTTCGAACTCTAGTACTGTTAATAGAAATATAAGATCAATAGGGATTTCAGACTATATTTATTTGATCCACGAGGGTAACTTTCTTTTGAATTTTTCAAACACGATTGAGTAAAAGGGGTTCGTACTTTGTATTTTATTCCTAGGTCTGGTCCCCGTAGAGTGTAGTAAACCTCTATAGTGTCCATATGCCTTGTTTGTGGCTTATGACAATAAAGAAAAATATAACTTTACACATTGCTACGTGTGTATATATATATTATTATAGATTTCATATGAAAAAAACAACTTAGTTTTTTACCATGTTTTTGCCGTGCCTTGTTTATCGTGATTAGGTCAGTGAGTGAAAAAATTCGCGAAGCAACTCGGCTTAAAAGAAGGAAATGCTATGTTACTACCAACGTACCTGTTTTGTTTTTTATGAAACCGTTGATGACATCTTCAAAAGATATTCTACCCACCCAGCTTAACAAAAAGGTAATTTATCAATTTAAATGTAAGTACAATGTCAACTACATTTGTTGAACTACGTTAAAGTCGGGTAATAGTCTAACAAAACATAGTGTGCAAAATCAGGAATGTTACCTATTACCATTGGATGTTCTTAATCCGGATCTTACATGATTGATCATTTTCTTAAAAAACCCGTCAGGTGTAGCTAAATTCAGCGACCTCTTTTACCATTTGAGTCGTGCGCATTCGGACGTTCATCTTCAGACACCCTCTCTTTGTAAACAGAGTGAATGTTTCTAACGTTGAAACGGGAATGCTTTCTTACAGATTCTATTACTTTACATGGACCTATATATATATATATATATATATATATATATATAGTGTTTTCTCTGTTTTTTTACTCCGATAGTACAGTTTATTTTTAACGTATATTTTTGTAGGTTTCTCTCCCTTTTATAAATAAAATATCCACCGATCTAGGCCTAGAAGAGTGAGGTCAAAACCGGTCAACTATGCTCCCTATTCTTATTTATACTTTAAATCGTAAGCATTTAAACATGTATTCCATACACATATAATTTATTTTAAAATACAATCACACTACTTTTTCAGTGGATTTGGTTATAGGCTGCATAATCATACCTTTTAAATGGTAACTCACATTGATGAGCATATATTTTCATCTGAAGGTATAACATTATAGCTAAGTTGGTGTTGTCAGTACACATTCATAAAAATATACGAATTAATTTTGTTATTTTACTTATTAACTTAGAATTGTGTGAACATAAAAGGAAACATTAAAAAGGGTTCGGGTCATAGAAGTTTAAATGCCCACGTTAATTTGTTGATTATCTAGATTTGATTATTAAGTTTTAAGCTTATGCTGATTAAATTATACAATGCAGGTTTTTAGCAGTTCCATACAGTAAATCAATATGGAATGTGCAGGAATATTCTTAAAAATAAAAGAAAGAAATTGTTAAAAATAAGAAAAAAAGTATATATAATATTATTACTTAGGTACAAACACGGCATAATATTTCATATTTAGGCTAGATAACCTTACTAGTAGGTACATAAATTTATCGTAATTTCTTTTAGTTTTTTTTTTTTTACTTTAGATTGTATTGTTGATAAATACGAAAAAATGAATAATAGTAAATACTAAATGCGGCCTGATCGCACGAAAACCGTAGTAATTTTCTTTTTAGTATACAATATGCCACATAATGCGTTTCATAATCAATTTTATATACAGACAGAAAAATTTAAACATGCGCATACACATACACACACACATATATATATATATATATATATATATATATATATATATACATATATATATACTAGCAGTTCAGCCCGGCTTTGCTCGGGTTCATATCTGCGTGGGCGTAGTTATGTATATATTAAACATTTGACTTATGTCCAGGCAACCTACATCTGAAATTTGAAGTGTTTAGACCAAAAATATGCGGAGAAGTTTGGAAGAGTCTTCCAAGGTTTACTCTTCAACTTTCACGTCTGTGAAGCCAAATTTTCGCTGCAATACTGATTCAAAAGCTTGCTACATGTCTGAATACCTTTTATATTAGATTTCGGATGTTTAAACCCAAAATTCGGGAATAGTTCGCTAGAGATCACAAAGGTAAAATATTTTTAACTTTGACCACTTAGCAGCTAAACTCTCGACCAAAATGTCTGAATAAACGTTTGTAAAATTTTAAATGTTTAGATAAAAAAAAGCTGATTAATTTAGTTATCCAGTAGTAAATGTTTTAAACTTTCACCCCAATTTTGAGTGCATTAACATTTTCTTGTTTTTGCGCGAATTAAATTAAAAAGTTCGATTCATATCCCAGCAACCTACATTTAAAATTTCAAGTGTTTTTCCCCAAAATGGCAGAGGAGTTTGGTAGAGGTTTAAAATTCAACTCATTTACTTTGACCCCTTGACAGCCAAAGTTCTGGCCGAAATCCGATGAAAAAGATCTCTCTCTTATATCAAAGTGTGAGTCTGTAGATCATTTAGTATTTTTTTGTACGGAAATGTACACACACAGAAAATTTCACTTTATATATATATATATATATATATATATATATATATATATATATATATATATATATAAACCTGCGTCAGCAAAGGTGGAAAGCCCTATGGCGATGGAGTGAGGATCACTGTAGCAGGTGTGAGAGCTGGAATCCACTAGTCCGACCCCTACGCATAGGCTGCGTGTACGATGGTCGAAGGTGTATCGAGTGGACGACGTTATCCTGAGGCAGCTGCACGGATGGGTAGGTCATTATCAGCGCGTATGCCTTGATGATGGTGATGTTAATGTTATGGGATGCGGTGATTTTCATGTTATTATTCTTTCAGAGACTCCGCTAGGGATCTCTGTGAATATGCTGGCTAGGTCATTTTTTATCGCAGGGGTAGCACTGCTTTCAGTGGAAGGGGACGCCTCTATAAAAGGTAATGTAAACTAACCTCATTCAAAGATCATTTGACTGTGAAACCGCGGGCAGCGGATCTTCAATCCAGCGGTAGCAACAGAAATAAAGAAATAACACTAAAGACGCCAACATCGCTACATGGAACGTCAGAACTATGCTTGATACAGGCTTAGGTGACAGACAACATAGAAGAACGGCACTCACTGACCTGGAGCTAAAAAATACAAATATCGACATAGCCGCATTGCAGGAGACAAGATTCAGCGGGAAGGGTCAACTGAGAAAAGCAGGAAGAACCTATTTCTGGAATCGCTCTCTTTTAGACACACCAAAAAGAGCTGGAGTCGCTTTTGCGATCAAAAATGACATCCAGCAGATTCATAGAGATCCCTAGCGGAGTCTCTGAAAGAATAATAACACTGCAAATCACCGCATTCCATAACATTAACATCACCATCATAAAGGCATATGCGCTAATAAATACCTACCCAGAGAAGGGAAATATGCCTTTTTATTCTCAGCTGAAATACATCATAGCAAACGTCCCTGCAGTGGATAAGCTAATTCTTCTCGATTACTTCAATGCCAGAGTGGGCCATGACTACAGTACATGTAGCTTTATTATCAGATAGTTTGGAAAGAGAAATCCCTATTCAAATGGGGAACTGCTGCTCTCTTTGTGCACGGAGTTTGAGATGGCAATTGCGAACACTTACCTCCAATATTCGGATAACCATTACTACTCCTGGGAAGATCCTAGGTCAAAGAGACGCCATCTCATTGACTATGTTATCACAAGAAGGAAGGACCTCACAGATGCCAAGAACTCAAGAGCTATGCGAGCACCAGATTGCAAAATAGACCACTTCCTAATCAAGACTACCTTCAACTTCACCATAAAACTTGCATACTGCGGGGCAACAATGAAGCGTAAGAGAAGGCTAGACACATCAAAGCTCGGAAATAGAAAATGGCAAGATAAACTACAATTTGCAATCAACTCAGCATTATAAGAAACCAGAAGAAATGTGGGAAAAATACTTCATTACACAAAGAAACGGAATGCGGACTGGTTCAACGAGAATAACCAAGAAATTACAGATGCAATAAATGAAAGAACCGAGCATTAAAATCAAAACTAAGTAACCCGACTAGAGCAAACCAGAAGAAGCTGAAACAAGTGAGGGCAGAAGTCCAGAAAAGGCTAACAGAAACAGAAAAACACCTGGTGTCTGAAAAGGCTGAATATATGCAAAGCAAGCGGAGGAAAACAATTCGGCAAGTTTCTTCAGATCACTGAAGGAAGTGTACGGCCCTAGAGCCAAGATGACTAACACCCTCTTATGAAAAGATGGAAACACTATAATGACCCAATCAAAACAAATAATTTAAAGATGGTAAGAGTACTTCAGCACCCTATTGAATGTAGAATCATATTACGGATGAAGAGATCATAAGCCATATGCTATCCCAAGCAGATAGACTTGAATTACACACCAACTCTTGGGGAAGTAAGGGAAACAATTGATAAAACTAAAATGAACAAATCTTCATGAATTGAGGAAATATCACTTGAAGTATACAAGTTCGGCGGAGAACAACTCATAAAAAACTTCACCAACTAATAGCAACATGCGAGGAACAAGGAACGTTGCCACAAAAATTCAAAGATGTCATGATCATCCTCATCTATAAAAACAAAGGCGACCACAAAGGCTGCAGCAATTGCCGAGGTATATCCTTGCTGACGATTGCCTGATAAATAATGGGTAAAGTTGTTCAAGCTCGGCTATCAAGACTGGCGGAAAGAGTCCTAGCCGAATCACAGTGCGGATTCAGGCATGAAAGATCTACAATAGATACTTTAGCTCACGACAAATTCAAGAAAAGGTCATTGAACAGTACCGGGTACTACATAGTGTTTGTAGACTTCCGTAAAGCATTTGATACAGTTGACCGAAAATGCTGTGGAAGGTCTCGAAAGTGTTTGGATGCCCCCGATGATTTCGTTTGACTTATCAAACAATTTCACGAAGGAACAAAATGGAGAGTTGTAGTAGAGAATCTAGAAAGTGAACTCTTGGAAGTAAACCACGGCACCAAACAAGGATGCGTACTGGCCCCAACACTGCTCATCCTATTTCTTACAACCGTTCTAATGCTGCTTCATAAAAACATCAAGGAAGGTGTCTTCATCCACACACGTTCTGACTGGAAACTGTTCAACATTGCAAGACTGGGTGCCAAGACAAAGACCAGGAAGGAGTCGATAACAGAACTTTTGTTTGCAGACGATACTGCTTTGATAGCACACAATCAAGCTTGGACGCAAAGGATAGTCGATATCTTCTCTCAAACATCCAGGAAGGTAAGCCTAAAATCAATATAAGAAAGACAGAAATGATATATCAGCCCTCACCAGGTAACAACGACGAGCAAGAGCCTATAATAACAATCAAAGGCAAGGCACTAAAAGTTGTTGAAAACTTCAAATATCCTGAAAGCACTCTAAGCATTGATAACCGTGCTGACAAAGAAATCAGCTGGGGAATCCAAAGCGCATATGCCTCCTTTCGCAAGCTAGAAAAGAGGCTCTGGATAAGGACCGGTATTCGGCTAGACACAAGGTGCAGAGTCTACAAAGCCATCATCCTGCCAGCCCTGCTGTACTCAGCAGATACCTACACTCTGTATAGAGAACACATAAGAAGATTTGAAGCCATCTAACAGAGACACCTGAGAAGGATCATGATAATCAAATTGAGTGACTACGTACCAAACACGGAATTATCAGGAGAGCAAACCTAGACAGCATGGATGCTACCCTTGCGAGTACGCAACTATGATGGGCCAAGCACTTTGCCAGAATGGAAGGCAACCTAATACGAAAGATGATCTTCTACGATGAACTGGAAAATTTTGAACCTATATATAATATCCCTTACTCTATGATATTTAAAACTTAAAAACGTTTTATTATGATTTTTTTTATGTCTATAGCTTTTAGCAAACTAGGCTAAACCATTATAATATTTGCTAATATTTTGTAAGAGTATCTTGTGTAGGAGACGGTGAGACTCGTCGTGGGCGACGAAGCGTTTCACTGAAGAACCACAGCAACACACAGCAAACCAACAAACAATCACAGCCACGGCGCGAAGGCAACTTACAAAGCTCAGCTGACTGCACGAATAGACACGGAACCCAACGGTCACTGTACTGATCGCCACGAACGTCAGAACCCGACTGACTCGCACCTCCAATGGACCGATTTTTATTACTCAAGATGGCCTAGCTAATTTGCATCCCCGCGAGATCTCGCGCGATCCTGCGAGATTCCGTCTCTAATAAAAACAGGCAGGCGCCATCTTGAAACTCTTTCTTCCGCTGCCCCGACCACAGGATCAGCCACCACCCCACACGCCAGGCACACACGGACCCTCTTGCGCCGAGGGCTACGGTTAGTCTCACACTCCCCCCTGGTCTCCAGATCACATACGTGACACGGCGGACGTGGCCGTTTGATTCGAGCACTCCTGCGGAGGGGTATTGCCGGGACTTCCTCATCGGAGCTCTCAGAAGTGGCATCGGAAGCATCAGCATTAGAGCTCGCAGTTGAGTCATCAGGTCCATGGGGCACAGGTTGGATCCATCGCTCATCGTCGGATGACTCGCTCCTTCCACTGCTCGCAGTTGAGTCACCAGGTTCGTGGGGCACGGGTTGGATCCATCGCTCATCGTCGGATGACTCGCTACTTCCACTGCTTGCCGATTGGTCAGCGCTTAGAGCGGGCCGGACATCCCTTACGTGGCGCGGAGTACCATCGACTAGTATGGCCTGTTCACTGATGACGCCGGTGACCCGCCCCCTCCAAAAGCTGCTGGTGCACCGGCCGCCGGGTGGCTTCACCCAGACGGTGTCTCCCACTTGGTACGTCCCCTGGGGTTCTCGTTGGTCGGGTAGACACACTTCAACGTCCTTGACGCGCACGTGGTAGTGATGAATCGCATCAGCAGGCGCACTGCCGCCAGTCACGGTGTCCTTAGGCGTTGTGTTGTATCTGTAAACCGCCTCCGCCATTGAAGAAAAAAAAAACCAAGTTCGGAGTGGGGAGGCCGAAATAGCTTGTAAGAGTATCTTGTGTAGGAGACGGTGAGACTCATCGTGGGCGACGAAGCGTTTCACTGAAGAACCACAGCAACACACAGCAAACCAACAAACAATCACAGCCACGGCGCGAAGGCAACTTACAAAGCTCAGCTGACTGCACGAATAGACACGGAACCCAACGGTCACTGTACTGATCGCCACGAACGTCAGAACCCGACTGACTCGCACCTCCAATGGACCGATTTTTATTACTCAAGATGGCCTAGCTAATTTGCATCCCCGCGAGATCTCGCGCGATCCTGCGAGATTCCGTCTCTAATAAAAACAGGCAGGCGCCATCTTGAAACTCTTTCTTCCGCTGCCCCGACCACAGGATCAGCCACCACCCCACACGCCAGGCACACACGGACCCTCTTGCGCCGAGGGCTACGGTTAGTCTCACATATTTTCGCCTCTGATGAGATGGGTAGACATCGAACACCTATAGACTAAGGAGATATACTTTTTGAATTGTATACTTTGTCTTGCATATAATAAACATTTTTAGATTTGAAATGTAAACATTTCATGTCATAAAAGTTTAATTACTAACCTTTGATATATATATATATATATATATATATATATATATATACAAGCAGAATATGTGTCTGCTAATTTATTTTTCACCGTAAGAATTTTCAGCCTTATTGTAGAATGTTTAATATTCACTTTGTTTCTATCTATCGTATCTTAATTAAAAGTTGGACAGAAAATTCATTACATATTTATATTGGACGACAGAGGAAAATGAAAAATCGAACGCGAAAAAGAGATAAATAATCACGGAAACATATTATCCGAAGTAAATCTAAAAAGTATAAGTTTATATTTTTTTACAGTATAGATTAGATTGCATATTTATTAGGTTTTTCTATAAATACAGTGGTTTGCGCAAGGAAAAATTACTAAAAATAGGCATTTAGTTCGCAATGGTGGAAATAAACACAGAATATATGCAAGTGAAAAATCGTATGCATGTCTGATCTTTCACGGACTACATAAAACAGTTTATTAAGTAGCATTTACTATATAAGTAACTGCATCAACTAGTTGTTCATACACGCACACACTCATATATGTACATATAAACACATGTATATGCGTATACTAATATTCCATGACTTGCCATTTTTATTTGTATGCATATCATATAATTATATATATATATATATATATATATATATATATATATATTATTTCATGTATGTTAGCACAAAGGTAATTTCAAAGTTTTAAGAGGTATATAACGTATAAAATTCATGTTGTTGTTCTTGATATATATATCTTGATATATATAGTAGCATATTTGACATTTCTAGTTGTGCGCCATTCTTAGTCTCAAATATAACGAAATTATAATGAAAGACGTTGAAAAAATTCAACAATGTTTTCATAATATTAATAATAATGTTCATCATTATAATAATAGTAGAAAAATATGATAGTAAATAACTATTTAAAATATAAAATAATGACGCTTATGATAATATCAATAATAATAATAATAATAATAAGAAGAATAAGAATAAGAAGAAGAAGAAGAAGAAGTGAAGCATCCATAGTAAACGAGACAGAAATAGATGACCAAGTTCAGCATTGCCCCCCCCCCCCGAATTTAGCCCTAAAAGTCCCCAGGCGACGTCAATTGCTGGTGAAAATGAACAAACGATGCAATTTTAAGCATTACCATATGCAAATTTGCGTTATGAAAAAAAAAAGAAATGACCAAGTCTATCATTTTGCACCCCTCCTCTATTTAGCTCCCAAAGTTCCCAACATAATATGCTTAACATATTATATATATGCCTACATGCAAAAGAGCATTGCAATTAAAAATATGCAAGATTAAGTTAAAGCAAAACAATTTTATGGTTTATTCGGCCAGCATGACCCCTAACAGGATACTAAACTTCACGTGACATTCATAATTAAAGTAATATTCCATATTCATTTGTCGTATGATAAATCCTGAACAATTCCACCGAGAGTCGTAAACGTTGCTTATGTAGTTAAAAAAGCACAGAAAAAATAATTACATTCGCCTAACCAATTAAACAATCATCGAACTATAAGAAAACAAATAATTTTTCTCAATATATTCTCAAGGCACATTCTCACTAAAGTTTAATATCACAATTTTTTATTTGATAATTTTTCATGATATTTTTTATGTGTTTTTCTCTCTCAGTTCTGTTCATCTCTGTTTTCTTAATTGGGATCTTCCGACCACTCTGTTGTCTCAGTTAAGATGAAAACAACATGTAGTAGGTCCTCCGACATACCTCTCAATCGTAGAGTATATTGATAGTCTATGGCTGACTGGGATAGCTTTTGTACATTTATATCAGATCTACCTGTGCATTCCATGTTAAAAAAAGCTGTCCTCTATAGTAGCATATCTGAGGAACATGTACATTGTACGTATAGACCGCTTCATACACTCCAAAACTTCCAGAAAAAAAGCAGCCAGCCATGTTTCTCCAGAATGTGATTACGCTATTGCGCACAGAAATCACAACTTCTATAGCTACCAATATAATTGATGTACTGAGACTAAATCCGCTTTCAGGACTGCCAGCAACCACTGTTAAAGAGGAATAGAGTTGTATGTTCAGTTTGTTAAGTCCAAAAAAGCTGAGTAAATAATAAACAGTCCGGAATAGAAGTGCGTGCTCTATCTCAGACATCATCAATGGACCCGACGTAATCTCGTCAGCATCAGAGAAGGCAAAATTGTTTGTCAGAAACATTGCAAATAATTCTACCCCATGCGATCAAATCCACCAAATCCCGGTATTTTCCTCTGTATCAGAAAATACGCTAGGCGACATACAAATATAAGTGCGTGATCTTGCCAAATTAATCAAAAACCTTGATTGCAGTAAATCAACTGGCCTTGACGGCATTCCTGCTATAGTGCTGCAACAAGAACTAACTCCAATACTTACAAAGCCGTTTAAGCGTTTTATTAAAGAGAATTGGTTTCTACCACACTGGAAAATCTCATCAGTATGACCTGTATTTAAGAATTTAGGTGATCGGTCATCTCTCTCTTAGTACAGACCAATAAGTCTCCTGTGCGTCATGAGTAAGTTACTGGAATCTGTATTAAATAGAGAAGTAGTGAAACACCTCATCAAAAATAACCTTCTTAGTGACATGCAATATGGTATCCGTTCTGCTAGATCTGCAGCAGATGTGCTTACGGTTATATCTCATAGGATTAGCGAATCTCTCGATTGAATCTTTCTTTCTAGGGCAATTGCTATTGACATATAAAAGGCTTTTGATAGGGTATCGCATAAAGGTATACTTCTCAAATCTACAGCTAGAAAAGTCTTCTTAATTATTAAATCAGGTTCATAAGAGTAGTGTTGATGGGCATAAATCAGAAGCTCACAATATATATGCTGGAGTTCGTCAGTGGTCCATATTAGGCCGAACTCTCTTCCTGATCTACATTCATCTCCCAAAACACATCCTAAGATAATTCATATAAATTTTGTTAACAACAATACTATCTGTCGAAACACTTCTAAGGCTGTAAATGGCAAAGTTCTCTCCAACTCTCTCTCTCTCTCTCTCTCTCTCTCTCTCTCCTCTAATCTTGATCACGCGGTGCAATGTGGAAAGAGGTGTCTAGTAAATTTTAATGCATCTAAAGCCAAACTTTATATAAAGATAGAAGCTTGGTTTTAGATGCATCATCAACGCTTTAATCCCCGTCTGGCATCAATTGAAATGTATGGCCTTCGTCTTGGATAGACTCTATGTTTACTCCAGATCTAAGATGGAACACCTACATTAAATATATAGTCAAGACTGCTGGAAAAATAGTGCGATCGTTATACCTCTCCAATAGATATCTCACTGCTGATGCAATTCTCTCCCTGTATATACCAATAACGATGAAGTACTGCGGCCACATAAAGGCAGGAGATGCAGAAAGGACTTATCCTGCCCTAACAGAGTTCAAAATAGACTTTGTAGCCTAGTGGGGAATTTTCTCGTCTCTGCAACCTCTTCTTACACAGAAGAGACGTTACAAACCTTACTCTGTTGTATCGTCATTTTCATTGCACGTACTCGTCTGAGACTCCATTAATGGCCACCTCTGATCTGACTTTCACAAAAAACACTCGTCTAGCTAAAACCACTATAAATAATTTCCCCACTCTTTTTCTGTTCTGAAACTGAAACCCATGATTCCATGAACAAAGCTTCTTTCGTAGAACTGCACGCGTGTGGAGTTCCGTTTTCCTGCTTGCCAACTGACTACAATATAATTGTCTTAAAGTCAAATATGAACAAGTTCTTGATAAGCAATCCTCTCCAGGAATTGAATTTACCAATTTTCCACTACTAACGATTAATATGGCATTTTCCCATTGAATACTGTACACTCAATAACCCTTATCCTAGCATGCCCTCAGGCCTTGATAAGTGGTGACTTCTTTGAAAAAAATGATTTAAAACTGCTGTATTATATTTATTTCAATTAAAATTATAAACTATTCGTTAGCTGCGGATTTCTAAAAAAATACGTGTACTGTATGCGGACCTTTTCGCTCGTTTTCGAGTCAATTTTTGGTGATCAAAAAGCAGCATCTATTAATTTGATTCCATCGGAAAAATTTACTTTTTTTACATGAAAATGTGTAAAGCTTCCTCGGGGATGTGGGATAACGGTAAGATGGCAATGAGACAGTAATCATCGGTGCTGGTTGAAATTGGGGTGAGTGTGATTATTTTAGAGGGTGACTTAACGTGAATTTTTTTCCCTTGAACTTAAGAACGTGCATATTGTAACATGCTTGAAACTAGCTGATTCGTATACAGTTCGACAGGATGGCCTTTTAAGGGGAAAAAGTTAGTTCTTGGAAGCATTATTTCGATTTACGCAAAATTAGAGGATATGGACATTGTTACAAGAGGTTATAGGTGGTTATAGGTAGACACTTTTTTGTAGTGAATGTCTTGCAAGAGACAACATAGATTGAAGCACCTGCCATTTATAAAAAAACGGTAGAATAGAGATACACTCGCAACATCTCTTCTGTGGAAAGATATTGCAAATAGAAGAAACGTACATCATCTACGAGGTTTCCAAGTCGGTTTCCAAAGTTGTCCAAGCAAGAAAGGTTGCTCTGAGCAGCTTCTCCCCAGATATAGAAAAAGAAACTACTCCATATTATGAGATTTTATATGGTAGACGATTGCATCGGGACAGATGACTTTTTCATTTAGGAAACAAATCAGACCCTGAAAAGTTACGTCGCTTAGCAATTTTCACAATACTTCCGATCTTTAAAGAATTGTGCGTTCTCCTTCGACAGTGTTTCGAGCGGACAATTTACAGATTCGTATATAACACAATTTCATCAGAAGATGTTCATTTTTCTACTTCTTTTTATTATGGTCTTAATATTTAATCACGAACAGAAGATGGATAAAGAAGGTTGTGTGTAATAATTTGGGCTATAACAACAGCATATTCTTTTCATTATTTTGACCCTCGATTATATATCAGACACAGTTAGACACAATCAGTTAATCAATCGAAGACCGGCTCACTCTACATAAAAGTATATAAGATATTAACGGATATACACCCTACAGTACAAAACGATGAAAAGAATATGCTGTTGTCCTAACCCTAGTAATAATACAATTCCTTCAATTCAACATTTTTTTGTGTGATTTTACGTCAATAATTGTTGTCCCTCCCCGTTGGTTGCTGATACATTGCACGTTTTTCCATTTTCTAGCCCACTTTTGCTGAGATTAATCTAACTGCGTTTATCTTATCGTGTTGCATATCTTGTAAGCGATCGATCAGAGTATTGGAGATTGCCTGGTAGAACAACTCTTACTTGATATTCTTCTTATCACGTTAAGCCCCTCCTTTGCTGACTCGATTGACCATTTCCTTCCTTGTTTTCCTACTCTACTCCGTGGTTCTACAATCTACTAAACCATGTTTACCATCCCTTGCATGACTTTAACGTAAATCTAATGCGGCTTTAATCTTGCAGGCTTGTTAGATTAGGAATAACCATTTACTTTGCAGCGCTTTTAAGTTACTTCTAAACAGAAACGTTTTATCTACCATGCTAACACTTATTGCTTAATTAAATTCAATAATTTGAAGATTTTATTTACAATATATACCTTCACTAAACATATTACTATTACCGTATTTGTACTGACGCGGTTGACATAGGTGACTGCAGTTAATGTATATTTAAGCCGATGTAAAATAGCCAGAGATAGTAAGAACTGCGAGTTGGAATGAAATCATTAACCGAATACGTTTTAAATTACATTTTTACTACCTGACACAGACTTCTATTATTGTACCAAACTGATTTAATCTATTTCATATTTATTCATGTGTGTTGTTTTCCATAGGATATCCCTACAATATTCGACGGTGTTTAAAATGAAACATAGAATATATATATATATATATATATATATATATATATATATATATATATAATAAAATACGCAACAAGTGCGCTTGAAAGCCGAATACAACGTAATAT
The DNA here is from genome assembly GCF_053919585.1 of Euprymna scolopes. NCBI lineage: Eukaryota > Metazoa > Mollusca > Cephalopoda > Sepiida > Sepiolidae > Euprymna > Euprymna scolopes. Next base: position 67,874,410 of record NC_136505.1, read on the forward strand.
TAGGAAAATATACAAATATTTTACCTGTTTGAAATTTCAAATATTTGTTTATTTTCCTAATATTACGTGGTATTTGGCTTTCAACCCTACGTGATGCGTATTTTATTTTATTCAAAGGAAAGCATCGTTTCTGTTAACTCTTGTTCTTTGACATATATATATATATATATATATATATATATATATATATATATATATATATATATATAATTGCATGCAACAATATATGTTCCTGAAAACCCAAAGTTTCTGTAGAAAGAAAAGGAAAATAAAATAAAATTCGATAAACATGTCCGGGGGTACGCAGCTGCACCTACTAGTTGCCAGTATGTGAACTATCAGTTTAGAATATTTGCTCACGTGATTCGAACGATTATTTATTGATCTGTGCTGACAAATCTGCACATCCGCAACTCTAAATCACTCAAGTAATCAATTAATTAGGAAATAAATCATTTTTATCTGGGTTTGATCTATGAAATTATAGATAAGAAAATTGAATATTCATCTTTTTAACTGCCGACGAACGAATTCATACCGAGATACTATTTTCACACTTTTTATCTGTTTGTATATTTATTGATTTGTCTGTTTGTCCAGCCTCGAAGTGTCCACCCGTCATTTCCTGTAAGTCTGAAGGAAAGAAATATTGATTACATTCCATTCCTCAATAAATCACTTTTTTATTCGAATGAGCTGTCGATTTATTTTGACTAGTTAACCTGGTAATAAATAAGAGGAAAAAACGTGTTAGTTTGTCTGAAGCTGTTTTATACTATAATTTATTATGATAGTAAGAAAAATTGTTAATCTTTTATTTCAAAGAAGCCTGGGTGCCCGGCGTTGCCTGGGTGTTTGGAGGTGTGGATTGAGCAAAAAAAACGTGGTAGTAGGCAGTCAGGCTCGAACCCGTACCGTGAAGGATGGAAAGAACGCAAAAAACAGTTGCTCCCATCGTGAAGGACTTAGTGTTTAAGCCAATTTTTCGATAGTTGACGTTCGAAGGGTCAAGCTTCCAAACGATACTGATCTCGTGAAAATCTGACACCTCTGTCGAAAGCGTTAGGCAGACATAGCAACATAATGCATACATTTAAACAGACACGTGGGATTCATATTATAGATTATAAGTCTTATTCATTTTCTAAGACTTCGCTTTACTATAGGAAATACTTGATGTCACGTACTTATTCATATACTCTTAGTAATTCTATATATTAATTGAGATCCAAGTAAACTCGTTGATATTGGATACTCTGCTTATATTCTTCTGATAAGTAACCCTAACTGCAGCAGCAGTTTTTTTCTGTAATTTGCTACTTTTTCAATTACTCTTTAAACTTTTATCGTGTTTCTAGTTGTATTTTCATGGTAAAAACCTGGGGCCAGATCACTTGTTTGTTAAGGAAATAATGTGGGTTTTTTTTAATTTTCATTCCAAATGCTTATGAATTGGAATCAACTACTATAAATAACGAAACAACATTTCCTCGAAAAATCCGCAATTAATAAATTCTAGTCACATACAATTTAGACATTTTTCTTTTGCCACCCCACATATAAATTTTTCCGCACTTTTTAATATTTTTATAGTAGTAAACACAGTACTCGAGAAGTCAAATAGAATACTGCATACAATTGAACTTTCATATACCAACTAGCATGGGTACCCGGCGTTGCCTGAGTTGACACAAAGTTCCGTTTGGAACACACCTGCTATACTAATCATTTTTATTATGGGCAACAGGGATACCCCCACAACAATTCCAAAAATAAAAGAACGGATAAAAACATGTAAATGTAATCGCCCCCAAAAGATGATGTACGTAATACCCTCTCCACCAGATATTTCGGCAGAAGGGATGCAATGATGGGAAACTATTCTCCAGATATAAAGCACTGTAACCCCACCCCCAAATAAATAATTAAAAATAAATCATTACAACTTTGGGTTCAATAAAAATAGCAGTGAATGCCCATGCGATCACACAAAAAAAGAATAATAGCCAAGTAGGCAGAACCCCTAAAAAAAATGAATATCTACCAAAAATTTATTCCAAAATCAATTAAATTAAATTTTTAGTCATTGTATGTTTCTAATGTTATTCTCCCACGACCCCCCAAAATTGAATTTGTCATATTTTGGGGTTCGCTTTGTTTATGAAATTGTTAGGTGAAAGTACAGAATGGTCCTATAAAAATTAATTAAATTTACCGTTATTTTATGTTTCAAATATAATTCCCCCACCGAACAAACAAAACAAAAAACGAATTGTATTTATCATGTTTTTGTCCCCCACCTCGATTGCCAAACTTGGAAAAATGCTAAAGGTGACATGTCTTGTTGATGGCCAATAAGTGGGTGCTCATTTTACGTTAAATTTATATGGAAAAGTGATTCCTACATTCTAAAATGTTATTTTCTGTTTCTAAATTTATTGTCTCATATTATTTATAAGGATATTTAAACGTATTAGGCCCCCAAAAGCAGATTTTCATTTGTTAGGGGTTAAACGACGCTGAGTCACGTCGTAAAAATTTACCATTTTTATAATTAGAAAGTTAAGTTTGTAATCGATGAGATTAACGTAAAAAAAATGTGAAAATTGTGGAACTTAGAGGGAAGGGCCAGTAGATCTTTATTTTTCTTTTAAGGTGTTAAACGACGCTGAGTCACATTGTAAAAATTCACCGATTTCTATATAACCGTTTAAAGAATAATACAATCAAACAAATGAAATCTTAAAAAATATTTCGTACGTGGTTTCATTTTGTTGGAATATTAAAAAAAAAAAACAATAACAGCCAAGCATTTTTCTATCCACGCGGAATTTTTTTTTCAAGATTATTTTCAAATTATTGAAATTACCAAATTATTTTATTTGTTGAATAGTTTTTGTTTAAACAAACAAACTATTCATATTCCGAAGTTCATAGGGGCAAATAAGTCAAATATGTTTTTTTTTTAAATATCGATGTGAAATTATAATTTTAAATGAACATAATTAAATATGTTATCAATATAATTAGTGTTTAAAATTTATGCAATAGCAATTTTAAATAGAATATTTAAAATAATTATCTCCCTAGAAACATAAACTAAGATACCGATATTAAATAACATCTATTTTTCATAATGTAATGTGTATATGAGATGATCTCTAATTGTATTGTTTACAATAATCATATTATATAGAGAAATGAATGAAAAAGTAAAGTAAGGAACCTTTTGTTTATATTAATAAAACTGTGAACAAATAAACAGACAGACCTTCAGGAATACGAAATTATATATATATTATTTAATTAAACTTTTAAAAGGTGGTGTATGGAAAATATAAGGAAGCATTTCCAACCAATGAGATTGCAGCTTTTACGCTGCATACGTCTTATTTAGTAACACGTTTTTTATAAACATTTAATAGAAATGGCGTTGTTTTGTAAACATATAATTGAAAGCATTACAAAAAATCAATCATTTTTCTATAGGTCTTCAAGATCATTACGCGTTTAAATTGTGCAATGACAACATTTTAAGTAAAAAGGAGGGTTCATAATACACCTATGAAGATATGTAATTAAGAATAAAGATTAAATGGGTAAGATGATGTGTACTTCATATACTCACCGGCATTTGCAGTGATTGCAATGCAGGGCTAAGAGACCTCGTAGAAATCTAACGATTAACTCTATTAAACTAACACTTTTCCATTTTTCTAATGAGAATAAGTAAGATATCTTTTCCATATGTATAATGTATAAAACATATATAAAATGAAAAAGTGTTCTAAATGATGCGCAATTCAGTAGTGTAACAAAACATATTGGTTCTATAATAAAATGTACATTTTCGAAATTTATAAGTAAGTATCCAGAAATGCCACTGGATGTTCTGCTGGCCTTGTGGGTAACGAACAGACTTAGTGCGTTTTCACGCGCTCCAATGATAGAAAAGCGTTCGTAAAAAGCCAAACCAATGAACGATTATCCCCAGTGAAACAGATCTTTAAAATACCAAGTTGGTTGAGGAATTAACGTTTGGCAGGATTGATCCCTTTACTTGTCTCCAGGTTTACACATAAAATGATTTGAAAGTTGTACAAGGTTCAAAATTGTGGCTACCAAAAGAGATACTCTTTCATAGACAAACTTTTAAACCGCTCAGTCAAAATGCCTTACAGCTGCGAATTCGTACAAATCACGTAAACCGCTGTGCAAATATTATTCCCTTTTCTATATTTTATTATAACCCCCATCTTTTATTATGTATCAATGAAATAGGCTACATAGTTGTTGATGTAAACTCACGGATGTTATATGCAATCCTTATGTTTTAATAGCGTATGTTATACCATTATTAAATCGACTTTTCTTAATTCTGTTGTTTTGTCCTTAAATATTGAACAAGATTTAATACAAAAATGTATAAATCGATGTCAGTTAAAGACGCTTCGTTAGTTGTGCGTGTGCAACTAGGTAGATAATCTTTTAACCATTGTTGAACATTGCTTTCTAGAATTGATTTTTATTAATGTACTTCACAAATAATAAAATCAATTGCACACATACATACATACATATATATATATATATATATAGAGAGAGAGAGAGAGAGAGAGAGAATTAGAGAGGGTTTAAGAAAAAGAAAGAAATATAGATATGTGGTGATTTTAGAGTTACAGCACTGATAAGAAAAATAGTCTTTTCAGTCTAAGGAACGTTTCCTTGTAAAGCAATCACGCCCGCGAATATATATAGGACGCGACCTTGCTTTTCTCTCCAAGAGGACTCTCCTATCGATCACACTTGAGCTAGATGTGTATAAGATGTTGTTGCCACTGATAAAAACATATTTTTATTATCTATGTAATTCGTCATGCTGCCAAAATCGTGTTCAACTTCTTAAAACCATGTTCCGCTTTTTAGATTTTCACGTAAAATATTTTCATGTTGAATAGTCACTTTTTAGAACAGAATCGGCTATGCACACTGAAATGAATATAAGTTTATACGGAATCTAAGCACGCTCTCACCTAAAATTGATTTACAAATGTTTACACATTACATATTTGTCATTGTAACTTGTTCACTATGATATCAACATTCGGAGTAGCAAGAATATGAGCATGGAAAGAATATCACTTGAAAGGCGTGGGATAGTTCTGAACTCAGACTACAAACGTACAAATGTTTACAATACTCTGTGTACATAGAAACAATACGTTAGCGATTTTTTTACGGTATTTTTTAAATGTTTTGAAGTCTTGAATAATTATTCTACGGTAAAAAGAAACTAATAAATAAATTAAAATATTTTTACTTTAAGTAGATTTAGCTGATGTATATATTTACAAAAGTAATTGTGTTATTTCTAAGTTTCTTCTTGTATGTCGATATGTTTTCACGCATGCGTATAAAATCGACGTATATACATATGTTATATAGAGCGGTTATTACACTGGGATGTGTGACATAAAACGTGATTATTATAGAAGAAGAATATGCGATTCATACATTTTATTACTCCTGGCGTTCTTCTGTCTTCACTGCTGGGCTCTGTGATGAAACATGCAACAACCAACGCCATAACGATTGAGACATCTGAGTTTTCTTCTGTTGTGAAACCACAGAGCAACACTTTTTATTTTTAATACTTAAACTTTTTTCAACTGTCTAAAAAGTATTCACAGGAATCTGCTTACGTGTCTACATTGCTTATTCCTTGCTAGACCCGGCTTCCTGGAGTTTGAAGAGCTCGTCTGTTCACTTTAGTCACCAAACTCAAACTCGACTGACTAAACTTTTTGTCTCTTTTACCTGTCAGTTCCGGTGACGTAGCCGACTAAAAGACACGTCCCCTTAACGTGACCTCCTTTGTTACGTATGTAACTGCTCCTGGTCGGTCCAGTTATTTTTGTTTATAGTTACACCTAGCTATTTTCTGTAAAAAAATTCAGCTAGAACCCATTTTTACAACCCAGGTCAATTCTATACTCTAAACAATGATTAACTTTCAATACAAACTATTTTAACAATATCACTGGATAGATAGATAAATAGATAGATTGACAGATAAGTAGGTCTATAATAACAAATTCAATTTTTTACCCTTCTATTATATAACATGCTAGTATACTATTATTTTTTGAACAGTGAAGAAAACATTTTTTCCATCGAATTCAGAATATTCCGAGCGGCTTGATTTCGGAATGCAATATTTCAGCATATCATGACGTTAGACGCATGGAATGTATGAATTTAGAATGAAGTGCGTTGCATCTGGGTGAGGCCGTTGATGTGTATATTTTTTCCAAATTCGCACTATCTACTTTCCTTTTTTAGAAAGTGTCGATATTTTGTGATTTTGAGCATCACCTTATTGTTTAATTAACATAAACTTAATAATTTATGGCATAAATAAACTTTTTTGTTCTCATGGTTTGGTTTATTTAGTCTTCAACGTTTGTGGGATACGTCATTATGGCATCATATCAAACTATAGCCATAAATGAACCCGGAATTTTATTTTATCCCCCCTGTTTCTTTGTTTGATTTTTTGTTCTTATACTATCAGCAAAATATCGTACTATGAATCCTCGACATTTCATTAGAATCTTATTGCCGTTGTTGTGAAGTGTATACTTAAGCTTTTTGTGGTTAATCATATTTTGTCAAACTCTTGCTCCGATATCGAAAATCATATATATATCCCCTTTCGGTGGTAAATTATTTACTGATAGTCGTGGCACTCTTAAGGAATCGTTGCTATTGGCTCCGGTAATACTCCATTCTAGGAAACTCAGCCAAGCTAATATCCCCGATTTTTTTATGTTGTCTGACATTCTTGTTTTTAATCTTTCACGTAATCTTTTGCCAGGGGTTTTCCACAGACAAAAGTTTTTTAGGCCGTCTGTTCAAGCCACACGTCTTCAAAATCGCAATTTCTTGCTGTTATCCAGCAGTCTTTGACATGATCCAAATCTTTTCCAGAAGAAATCATATATATATATATATATATATATATATATATATATATATATATATGTGTGTGTGTGTGTGTGTGTGTGTGAGTGTGTGTGTAAGTACTATAATAATTATTATGGAAAATACTTATTATAGCAAATAATTATATGCATATTTCAGTTGGTTAATTTAGTCCATATGTGGTGATTATCATATAATGTTTATATCTCTCTGACAGAGGTTAAAACATTTAAAAAAATGTTGAAATTGAAACAGTATTTCTCGCGGTAAACTGTAGCCGAATGGATTAAGTCCTTGCTAATTGAGTCAGAGATGGCTTCTGTTGGCGGGTTCGAATCTATCGACCGGTGTAAATTGTTATACCCTGCACTAAAGATTTCCGAAAGTATGAAACACTAGTGTGGTATATACATATATATATATATATATATATATATATATATATATATATATATATATATATATATATATATATACGTGTATGTATTTATATATATATATGTGTGTGTGTGTGTTCATATGTACGTACGTATATATGCATACATATGTATACGTATTCCTAATCCCATTCTAATCAAGCGCACTAAGTAATTGGGATAAATACAGTCTTAATCTTGTGCTTAGCTATTTCGTCAAATTTTACTTTTGAATGTTTTCTAAAATTTCGACTTGAATCAAATGTTTTCTTCAAAGTCATTCTATTACTTTAACGTTGAATTAGTTCGAATTAAAATGAAATTTGCTAATTGTAAACATTTAAGAATATTAGTCCTGTTTAAACTATTAAATGTGCGTTGGAAGAAAAATAAGTATATTCCAGCTTTCTACACCGTTAATCAAATTGTTTATTTGGTCTTAAACAACAACAAAAATCTGATTTCGGTGGGCACTATCTTATAATGTTCGTACAGCTATTCCGAGCAATATATTTTATTATTATTGTATGAAATGGTTACCTTATTTCTGAGATTGTTATTATCCATATTTAAATAAAAATAAAACAAATAAATGATCAACTTAATATATACGGTTGAGTGATGGTAAGCTTAAAATGATCCTTATATTTTAACGAATAAAAGTACGTGCTATTTGTGATATACAAAGTAGTGCTCAATATTTTATAACATGTACAATTATATCTGTCGAGGAGGGGTTATTTCTATCGATTTTCTTTTGTGCTTTGTAACTTTTTGTTTGTTTGTGTACAAGCTAGAGACTACATGGTGTGAACAATCGTCTGAAACTTCGTCAAAATAGTTGTCTTATAATTGATTTAATTTGAGATATCTAGGTAAAATAAAATCTATGGACAAATGATCATGTTGAGTCTTATAAAAAATGATGCGCTAGTTTGCGCATGTCATTGTCAATGAAGTAACGTGTCGGGTAAGATGTATAGAATTGACTTGTGGCTTTTGTCGAATTTGTTACGGAATTTTAAGCTCAATTTAAAAATATATGATGCACTTGTCTAATATTCATGAATGGCAGGCAGTAAGCTTCATACAAAATTTCAGCTTGATCAGATAAATGACTTTTGATTAAAGTTTCTGTAATTTTTAGCTGACGATTATTGGTGCATTATTTGGATTCTTAATAACAGTAGATCGCTGATGAGAAAAATGGTCCTAAGAATCCAAATAATACAAATAAACTTTTGATTCATCAAAGATTCCAATGATACTGAATCCATAACATAATGGGACGTAAGGCGCTTATACTTTTAGGTCAAATATTTAGTTGTCAAGTATAGATATGCTGTCTTTAGCGTAACTGATGGTCTTGTTTAAAATATGGACTGTGTTCAGGGATGCATTTTACTCCCAAGTTGGATCGGCAGCAGAACATGGATCTATGTCAGTTATAATGTATGTCAATATAAAATGCAGCCAAAAGAGTTGATATGACGTTAGATAGGCAGACAAGAGCAAGAACCTGCAAGATGATATGTCCATTGTTTTGTTAGACCTGATTCACCAATTATATATATATTACGTCATAAGACAAGTCAGCTACAACATAAAACATAATACAAGTCAGCTACAACATAAAAAAGTAATGAAAAGAAGAATCCAGGTGGGTATAGCCAGCGAAGCACAGTAAGTAAATTGGTTTAAAAGAAGTAACAATAGGAATGAATAAAAGATAAATTATTTAAAACGTGGGAATGACCGACCCAGACAAAAGCCAATCAGAAAATGCGCCGGGAAATAACAGAAGGCAACCTCAGTGGAGCCGAAGTTGGTCTAAGAATAAATGTAAAATCGATTCGCCACTGGATAAAATAATCGGAATAAACGAGAAGAAAAAACGGAAATCTTTCAAGTGAATAAAACGTAATAATAAAAAAGTTAAATCAAATTGAAATAATAGGATATTAAGCTGAAACAAAAGCCGTTCAGAAAATTACCATGAAATGAGTTTCACGTTGAAGATTTTCCTCCGAAAGAATCTTATCAATGAAATATGAATACCACTCAACTAGAATTAGACATAAGCTATTTATATATCAATAAATACACAGGAAAACATGCACATACCTTCATGTATTGTTATTCGTGCTTCTCACAAAAGAGCCGTAGCTATTTTATTTGTAGTTACTCTTTATACGTGCTTGACTGATGTACAATCTCTGGCTCCCGCGTAAAAAAAAAATTGCAGCTAGTCTCGGGTCCCCCCTGCGAAAAAATCCATTTTTATTTTTTATTTTTTTACTTTAAACCACAGTTTATTCCCAGTAACATGTTCTCTGATAAACAAAATGCAACGGTACTGCTTACCAACTTATTTTTAATATAATTCTTCAGTCCGATTGAAGGAAATTCATCTCAATTATTTTCGGGGAGATTGCTATTTTTTAGCAACTACATTAAATCGTAATTTTTGCAATAATTACCGAGCTCACGTACAGTGTTGCTTAAAATACTCATTTATACTTCATAATGATAAGTGCATTGGTTTGATAGTTTACCTTGCACATATGAATTATTAACGCTAATGGGCGATTACTAGTGTGATGCGTAATTTATTCGGTTAGATAACTCATCATCTATATGAGACCATCAAAATCAATGCTTTGCTCTCCATCTAGCATCAATTGAAATGTATGGCTCTCGTCTTGAGGAGGCTCTATTTCTTTTATAAAGTTTCGTGGTCTGACCTTTACTACTGATCTGAAATGAGACATGTGCATAAAACCTGCTGCCAAGGCTGCTGGAAAAATAGTGTGATCATTCTAATAATCCAGTAGATATCTCACTGCTTATGCAATTCTCTACCTGTATAAGAGCCAAGTACGTCCAATAATGGAGTATTGTTGCGATATTTAGTCAGTAGCTGCAAGAAGCATCTTATCCTACCTTAATAGAGTTCCAAAGAGACTTCGTAATCTAGTGAGAGTTTCCATTTTCTCTTTCCGTCAAATTCTTTCCCACAGAAGAGATTTGCGAGTCTGCCTCTGCTTTATCATTATTTTCATGGCTAGTTCTTGTCTGAAATCCAATGTATGGTCTCCCTTGCCTGACGTTCAAACAAGAAAACACTCGTCATGCTGAAACCACTATCAATAACCTCCCTACACTCTTTATCGTACCTGAACCTAAACCTAGTTTCCATGAAAAAAGCATCATTCTTCGAACTGAACTCTCTCCGTTTTCTTTGCTTTTCATAACAATCTGGCCGTTTTCAAGTCCAACATGAACAAGTTCTTGATGATACCGTCTCATAAAGCAATCCAATTTACCAAATTTCCACTACTGAAGATTACTAGGATATGGTTTCAGTAACCCTTATCCTCAAATGACTTATGGCGTTTGATAAGGAGTAACTCCTTTGTAAAATAAAAAAAAAACAATCATTGTTTTTAAAATAATTTTTGTATCTCGGATATTTCAAAATGTTTTAAGGGTATTAACTTTCCGTATCCAGGGTCTCAAAATGATTAAGTTTACCAGACAATTCTTAATTGCGTCGCGCAACGTATTGTCTGAAATATATACGTCACAACTTATAATGATCGGTTCATTAGTTTAAGAGTGAATACAATACATATTCATTCATATATAAACATATTAGCAGGGAAACCGACATTGTCCGGAACCGAATGAGGATGAGCAATTATTTAACACTCCTATATTTTTATTGTCATCGAAATCCGTGAAATCGCCCAGGAGGAAGCTTCACATGCCTCCATGCAGGAACTTAGTCCAACATGTATGTTATTCAACATTGCACTCTAGGGAACTTACTGTTTCTTTTATAAAATGATTTCATATAAACTTCTTTCCAGTTAAAGAAAAGCAAAAACATTAAGAAATTTACGTCCGGGGTTTTAACCTACAGACCATGTCATACAAAAAATAAATCACGTCAATTTTCAAGTCTTGTAAAATTCTTTGCACTTAAAAAAAAATAAATTTCTGTGCAGAGTTTGAACCTACAGGCAACATCATGCAAAAATAAAACAAAAGAAACACCCCAAAACACTCTATCAACTTACCCACAGTAGATTTTTTATGGACCGTTGTTCCATCAATGTTTCTAAGCGACGACGAGGAAAAATGGTTCCACCGATGATATATAAATTCACATCACGGTTTCGATTATCAGTTATCGGTAATTATCGGGGGTATTCCAGACAAACCTTTAACTAAGATCACTCCCAGTTTTATACACGAACGTACTTTAATTTTTATAGAAAATATGTTCAGCCGTTTTGAAGTCTATAAGGAACGAACTAACACACATAGAAAAGTTTGCATTTATATAATTGTAGTGATAGCTATACATATAGCTAATATATATATTATACTAGACCTACTTGAAAAGATGTTTGTCAGTGTTCAAATCGTGGTTATACTCTTGCAGAAAAAATACCGGAGGATTATATATCAATTTATTGCGAATGTTATTGTTCTCCTTTGTATATTATAGTTTGTGATGTGATTAAACGTCATAACAACTCAGAATATAAATATCGCAAAATATTAATATTACCACGCAAAATTAATTAATAAAAAGCCAAAAAATAAAATTTAACAAACGGAGAAGCATCAAAGGTGGATAATTTAAAACACATATTTAAAGTAAAGTAAAAACCAATATCACCTCGAGCCAAAGTATGCGTGTAAATACAAAGTTTTCTGATTATACTACCTGTTAACATTTTAATCTCTTCGCACGAACGCAGAAATGCCCAGTTTAGTAAACTTCCTAAGCATATTGGGATGTCCTTCAAAAAGTAACGACTGATATTACTAAAGAAACATATGCAACTGTAAAAGATTGGGGATATCTTCTCTGTATTCCTTTGTGCAAATACAAGTCTTTAGACCTAATCGTGAAACACCTCAGGAGTAAACTATATTTTATCCAATACAAAGTTAAATTTTGAGAGGAGGTGTGCTGTAATATATCCGTTAAGAAAGATAGACATGCGTAACGTTGTTGGGGATCAACACGTTGTAGACTCAGTTGCAAATTAGAAAATAACTTGATCTCGCTTATTTTGTTGCACACAGACATTTTTTAATTTTTATTTGTATAATTCAATTTTAATACTAAACTAGGCACCGTACCACTCTGAAGTAAGAGGCTAATATCGGGGGCATACGTTGCAGGTATATTATGAAGGGAGATGAGTAGCAAGATGTCTGTTTACATTACACTTGAACTTGCTGCTAAGACTAAGCTTGTTTCCTTCAATAAACCTTCTCTACCACCAATAGCAATGGCCAGGAACACATTGCCTGAAAATACTTCTTTTAAACTCCTCGACCTAACGTTTACAGGGAATATGAACTGGAATAGATACACTGTGAGCATTGTCAAGGCTGCCGCAAGGAAGGTTGGCTCCCTCTACCGTGCTAGAAAACTATTTATGACTGACAGTATCCTATACCTCTATAAGACCACCATTCGCCCATGTATGGAGTACTGTTGTCACATCTGGGCTGGTGCATCTGCTGCTTGTCTCTCGGTCATGGACAGGGTTCAAAAGAGAGTCGCTAACCTGATAGGTCCTGAACTGTCATCTAGGCTTCAGCCTCTGTTCCATCGACGAGATGTTGCATACCTCTGCCTGTTTAAATACTTTAATGGTGAATGCTCTGACGAACTGCAAACTCTTGTACCTCCCCGACGTAACTACCCCAGACAAACCCGACAAGCTACTAAGTCTCATCCCTTTACAGCAGAGATCCCTAGGTGCTAGAAAGCCTTTTACTCCAATAGTTTCTTCCCCAGAACTGCGGGTCTTTGGAACTCCCTTCCGGGATTCTGCTTTCCCAATTACACTGATATGCAGAAGTTCAAGTGTAATGTTTACAAATATCTTTCTACTCATCTTCCTTAATAATGACCCTGCAAATTAAGTCCCTGATAGTAGCCCCCTGCTCCAAAGTGGCACTATGCCTTGTTTGGGGTGAAAATTGAATAATAAAAAAAAACTTCTGCATGTCAGTACAGTTAGGAAAGCAGAATCCCTGAAGAGAGTTCCAAAGTCAAGCAGTTCTAGCGAAAACAACTATTGGAGTAAACAGTTTTCTTACACCTGGGAATCTCTACTGAGTAGGGGTGGGATTTAGCCGCTTGTAAGGTTTGTCGGGGGGGTTTACGTCGAGGGCGTACATATGCTTGTAGTTCGTCAGAGTATTCACGATTAAAATACTTGTAGAACAGGTAGAGGGATACAACATGTCGTCGATGGGACAGAGGCTGGAGCCTAGATGACAGTTCAGGACCCATCTGGCTGTCCAGGAGTGGCAGACAAGTAGCAAATGTACCAGCCCAAATGTGACAACCGTACTCCATGCATGGGCGAATGGTGGCTTTATAAACGTACAGGATACTTTCTGGCGTAAGTAGCTTTCTAGCACGGAAAAGAAAGCCCACCTTCTTCGCAGCAACTTAGGAAATTCTCTCAATGTATCTATTCCAGTTCATGTTCCATGTGAGCGTTAGACCAAGCAGTTTTAAAGAAGGTCGTCCAGGTAATGTGTTTTTGTCCATTGCTATTGGCGGTAGAGAAGGTTTATTGTAATTATTGAAGGAAACGAGCTTAGTTATGGCAGTATTGAATGTGACCATACTTTTTTGTCCCCATTCCACTACAGGTTGGAGGTCTTCATCTAGGTTTTTTTTGACATTTCCTTAGATATGTGTTCATTTGTTCCCCCCGTGCCCTAGTTGTTACTGCTGCGATGTCGCTCTCGTGAACGTCTTTTCGAAGTTCATCCATACCTCTCACGTGATCTTGAACTTTCGTTCAGTCTCTAACGTTATATTATTTTAAAATTCTTTATTTTCCTTACAAGCTACATATTTATTAGAAAGACATGAAGAATATGTCTCTTGGCATTTGCACACAGTTATGCTCGATTTTTGCACTCGTGGCAGTCGGACTGACATCTACCACGATTCTTCATTTACTTTTGTAATCATTATATTTTCCCTTAAATATCGAGTGGTATAGTTTTCCGGACCTTTACGGAACCACAGTAACTGCTTATTTATGAGAATCATGAGAAAAAATGAACGAAAAATAAGAAACTTAATAAATTAGAACTAATATGATCTTGAAATAATTGTAAATTGCTTCAGTAATAATGCTATTATTATCTTTTTGAATCAGATAAAAGCCATTAGTAAACACAAATTTACGTTTTTTTTTCATTCCTGTTATTAGGCTAAAACCTATTCCAATACTAATGTAATCAAGAATCGATTGGCATAACGGAATAATACAAAAGAAATCTACAAAACTTTCTGGTTAGCAAAATATATAATAGCAGTATAGATTGTCCAGTTATCACAAATTAATGAATATTTGCAATTCTTAATTGATTTTTGAGTAAGCACAGTATGTCTAAATGTGAATCCTCATTATACCAAATTCACAACATAATCTGTAGGATTTTAAAAGCACGTAATTAGTTTTAATCCGTTTTCCATTGAACTCGGATGAACTGCTGGCACCACAGAAAAATATACAAACTTTTTGACTTGTAAAACACACTCCCCGAAGGATAAATTATTTCGATTAATTAAGAACGTTTATTCAAGTAATTCATTTTGATTAGAAGTTTTCGTCATGATCATAAATATGCTTTTATCTTAGATGTTGAGCAACGCCTTAATTAAAGCTCATATGTCTTTCACTCCATGCATATATATATATATATATATATATATATATATATATATATGTATATATATATATATATATATATATATATATATATATATATATATATATATATACTAATAGTTCAGCCCGGCTTTGCTCGGCCACTATGTACTGTTCATAATTTATATTCATATATATATATATATATATATATATATATATATATATATATATATATATATATATATATATATATAAATTTTCCTACTGTCTGTGTGTGTGACGCGGTTTATCTCAGCATACAGGCAACTCTCCCACGCAAGTAAGGTACCGAAATGAAGCTTATCGCCGAGTGGATGTTTTAGTGATATTTATATCCATGTTTGGTGTATGGGAATGCAAAAAAAAATCATGCAAAAATGTGAAAACTGCAAAAAAGTCACTTTTTTAGTGCGTACTCTATCCCTATATATATATATATATATATATATATATATATATATATATATATATATATATCTGTGTCTATATGTGTCTGACAGAACAGTCTGTGTATCTATATAGTAGGCCTATATTTCTATAGATCTGTGTCTATGCCTATATACCTTTCTGTGGTCTATATATCTATATGCTTATGATGTCCTATATATCCATCTATCAATGTATGTTTATATAACATTCTATGTATCTATATACCTATATATCTATATATATGTGTGTCGATGTGCCTATATATGTGTCTATATATGTATATATCTAGGCTATATATCTATATATCTATATATCTGTGTCTATGTTTATATAACTTTCTGTGTATCTATATATCTATATGCCTGTAATGTCCTATGCATCTATCTATCTAGGTGTGTATATGTGTGTGTCTATGTGTCTATGTAGTTCTGTCTATCTCTTCCTGTCTAATATTATATTTCACCAACATCATTTTATTCTGTAGTATTATTGTTCCAACGATCACTATGCCTAAAAGACGGAAAAGTTAGTTGGGTCGGAAAACGAATCCATCTGTGAAATCTCAAGAGAGAAGACGACAAATGTATCCAGAGTAAAAAAAAAAGAAGGCTTGAGAGAAATCGGTAGGCCACAGCTGATGCGAGGCGGCAGGAGGCACCACACACTACGGATGAAAGGCATAAAATGAATCAGGAGGCCACAGCTGATGCGAGGCGACAGGGGGCATCACGCACCAGGGATTAAAGGCTTCAAAGAAAACGGGAGCCCACTGTTAATGCGAGGCGATAGGAGACACCACGCACCAGGGATAACGGACTGCAAGAGGATTGGGAGGACACTGCTAATGCGAGGCGAGGAGAGTCACCACACACCACGAATAAAAGACTGCAAGAGGATCGAGAGGCTATTGTTAGTGCGAGGCGAGGAGAGTCACTACACACCAGGAGTTTATGGCGTGATCAGGACAGAAGTCAGACAACTGATCGGCGAGAGCACCAGAGAAAACAACTAAGCCTTGTTTACAATAAAACACGCGCCGCTGAAAAAATCCTCTATGGAGACCAATTGGTTTCCTACTCCAGTGTTGGATCTGTCATCACTGAAGACGGCGCAGCCTCCCCAATGGCTACAGTATGCCCACGTTGTCATGCGATTAAATGGAAAAATGAAGCAAGAGCCATGTGTTGTAAGAACGGAAATATTGCCCTAACCACATTCTCTGATCATCCTGATCCATTGAAACAGCTTTGCGAAGGAAATCATCCCCACTCTTCCTCAAGTACACTAGGCAGATAAAAAATTCTCTAGCTATGGCCTGTCTGAAATTCGATTACCCACCATGACCGCCTGGGCACCATGGATATCAACCAACAGTCACCAGACAAGGAATTGTATCTATACTGATGGGGGGGGCTGTAGCCAGATGTAGGACAAGCACCCAAGTTTGCCCGGCTTTATGTCATGGACTCTGATCATACTCAAAAAGAGAATGAAATCAGGCTAGCTACTATAACCCTACCAGCATCAGTTACTGTCCATGAAAAGCAGATTCTCCAGAACCTCATTGATATTCTTTAGCAGCATGTAAGAAATTGGATACCTTATGCCCATTTATTTTAAGATGGCTGTCAGATCCTCCGCCAAGAGAATCCACAAAAATTAAATCTGGTACTGGATGAAAGAAAACGACCCACTGGAGAGCACTCAATGAGATACAACCTAGGACTGAAAGGAATCTCAGTCCTGATGAGCGATGAGACATTAGAAAGAAGAAGCTTCTCACTGCTTATCAGGGATGGGGGAATCAGAAAGATACATGACTCTCACAGATCGGTAGATCCTCTTCATTTTGTCATTCTCTTTCCTACTGGAACCGATGGCTGGCATCTCGGTCTGAAATAAGAGGGAGACAGGAAAATATGTAATCTCTCCAATTTTATTTATTCCACATTCATCATCGCCTCACCAATCCTAACATTCTTTTGAGAGGGAACAAGCTTTTCCAAGAGTACCTTCGCGTCAGTTATGCTAAGATAGAAAATCAAATGCTCATCTACATTGAGCACAATCAGCAAATTCTCAGAAGTGAGAAATACACAAGACTGTGTGAAGATGTTGCTACAGCCAACAACAAAAATGATATCAGATCATGAAGAAAAATCATCCTGCCATCATCCTATACTGGAAGTTTACGATATATTCCTTAGCACTTCCAAGATGCAGTGGCTACTGCAAGGGACCTTTTCATTACATTTATATTTAACCCCCAGTGGCCTGAAATCACGCACTCCCTGGTCCCCAACAAAAAGCCACTAGACAGACCTGATATTGTGGTTAGGGTGTTCAATCTCAAGCGAAAGGGGCTGAAGAACGATCAGATCAGTGACAAGGCCATGGGTAGAAAGACTGGCCACGTGGATGTGTTCGAATTCCAGAAGAGAGGGCTTCCTCACACCCCCATCTTCTTCATACTCCAAGAGCAGACAGACTGCACACTGCCGATGAAGTTTATCAGGTAATGACAGCGGAACTGCCACGACACCCAGCTCCATTTCCAGAAGGACTGCAGAGGGAACAAGCCAGGTTACTTGAACAGTTAGTGATCCATAACATGGTTCACACCTACACTGAAGCCTGAAAACAGCAAGGCAATCAGTGTAAAAAAGGCTTCCCCAAACAATTCTCAGAGGTGACACATTGGGATGAGAATGCCTTCTATCATATATACAGGCGGATACCACCAGGGAATGGAGGAAGGACCGTGGAGGTTCGAGATAAAACCATTGACAACAGCTGGATAGTACCGTATAATCCATACCTGTTGTTTAAGTAGCAGGCTCATATCAATGTGTCTCACAAATGGCTGCCAAATACCTTTTCAAATATGTTACCAAGGGATCAGACAGGGCATTGGCTAAGCTCAAGGATGAATACAACGAGGTGAAGGAATACCAGAATCTCAGATCTATTGGAACCAGTGAGGCCTGTTTGAGACTATTTGAGTTTGAGATCACTAGCCAGTACCCAGCTGCCCATGCCATCCGAGTTCATCTTGAAGGAGAACAATGCATCACTTTCAAACAATGTCAGGAAGCTAATGAAGCCAAGCACGCAACCAGATCCACAAAACTCACAGCCTTCTTTGTCTACAATAAAGATAACCCAGAAACCCAGATCAAGTATGTAGACTTCCCAAGCACTTTGTCTGGAAAAACGATAAATGGAACAAGCGAAAGAGAGGGCATCAAGGAATAATTGGCAGGCTTCACACTATGCATCTGTGGTTGTTTCTCGTTTTTATATATGTTGAGGATTTTAGTAAGCCAATCAGCTTTCTAGTATCCACCGCGCCCCTTCCTATCAGCCAATGGGCATGCATTTTATCGAACAAAGGATCTATTTTAGAACTAGGTGAGTGGTTTAAGGCAGACGATTTTCCTCATTTCTGCTCTCTTTTTATATATATATATATAAATATACATATGTGTACACTCATACATGCACACATATGTGTATACATATGTATATTTATATATAAAAATATATTAAAAAAAA
>NC_136505.1:67898544-67901044 GCF_053919585.1 Euprymna scolopes
TTTTGCTGTTTGACCTTTTAGACCTCTACCAAAATCCTCCGCTTATTTTGGGTCTAAACACTTGAAATTTTAGGTAGAGGTTCCTTGGACATGGATCTAACTTAGTAACTCGATTTGAGCCAAAACAATACATTTTAAGGAGTCATAGTTAAAAAAAATTGACTTTTCTTTTGTTTTGCTCAACATACACCTCCAACGCCGGGCACCTATGCTAGTATATGTATTAAAGTGAACGTGTCTGTGTATCTACATTTCTGTGTGCCTGTGTGTGTGTCTGTGTGTGTACATTTCCATACGCAATAACTCTGTCAATTTTTAGTCTACATACTCGATATTTGATATACGGGGAACTAAGATTTGGAAAAATCGATGTGATTGGGTTTCGGCAAGAAATTTGGCGATTAAAGGGTTAAAGTTTAGCGATTTAACCTTTCAGAACTCTACCAAACTCCTCCAATAATTTTGGGTCTAAACACTTGAAATTTCAGATATAGGATCCTTGGACATGGATCTAACTTAATAACTTGATTTGAACCCAAAACCATAAACGTTAAGTGGTCATAAGAGGGTCAAAGTAAAAAAAATTGACTTTTTTTTTTTTTTGCTCAACATACACCTCCAAATCCCCGGGCAACGCCGGGCACCCATGCTAGTATATGTATAAAAGTGAACGTATCTGTGTATCTGTCTGTCTGTGTGTCTGTGTGTGTCTGTGTGTGTACATTTCCATACGCAATAACTCTGTCATTTGTTAGTCTACAAACTCGAAATTTGATATACAGGGTACTTAGCTTTGGGAAAATCGATGTGATCGGTTTTCAGCCAGAAATTTGGCGATTAAAGGGCTCAAAGTTTAACTACTTTACCTTTGAGAACTCTGACAAAGTCTTCCGACAATTTTTGGTCTAAACACTTGAAATTTTAGATATAGATTCTTTAAACATGGATGTAACTTTATAACTTCATTAGAGCCCAAAACAATAAATGTTAACGGGTCATAATAGGGGTCACATTAAAAAAATTGACCGCTTTTTTTCTGCTCAACAAATACCTCCAAATACTCGGGCAACGCTGGGAACCCATGCTGATATAACTATAAAAGTGATCGTGTCTGTTTATATGTGTGTCTGTCTGTGTGTCTGTCTGTGTGTCTGTGTACATTTCCCCACGCAATAACTCTGTCAATTTTTAGTCTACAGACGCGAAATTTGATACACAGGGTACTGAGATTTGGGAAAATCTTTGGGATTAGATTTCGGCCAGTAATTTGGCTGTTAAGGAGTCAAAGTTGAACGTTTTTACCTTTGAGAACTCTACCAAACTCCTCCACTAATTTTGAGTCTACACATTTGAAATTTTAGATATAAGTCTCTTGGACATGGATCTAACTTAAAAACTTCATTTGAGCCCAAAAGAATAAATGTTAAGGGTGTCATAATCGGGGTCAAAGATTTAAAAAATTGACCTCTGCGGTCTCTACCAAATTACTCAGACAATTTCTGGTCTGAACATTTAAAATTTGACATAAAGGGTATTCAGAGATAGGGCAAGCTTTTTAATCGGGTTGGGTCGAAAATTTTTAGTTACCAATATATAAATGTATTATATATATATATATGCTTGCATGTCTTCCTAAAACTTTCGACAGAGGCGACGGATTTTACCAAGATCACTATCGTCTTTAAGTCCGACCTTTTAGACGACAAATATCGAAAAATTGGCTGAAAACATTCATATTTCCACCATAAACTTGGCATTTTCTACAGGGGGTCGCTTTTTTCGCCGATATTGTATAACGTCATCCTCTACTTTCGATTGTGTAGCCTTAATTTTAAAAAAATGTCACTTCCAGATTGGTGATGGCCTTAAGTGCATATACGTCAGGCTTTCCTCCCGCTCTTTTCCTCCTTTGCGGTACGGGTTCGAGCCTGCATTCCTACTACCAATATTTTTTTTTGCTCAACATACACATCGAAACACCCAGGCAAGGCCGGGCTGAAATGCTAATATATATATATATATATATATATATATATATATATATATATATGTGTGTGTGTGTGTGTGTGTGTGTGTGTGTGTATATATATAATGAAACTGGGCTAAAACGAAAAAAAATTAATGACTATAAGTGTAGTCGTTATTTTTCCCTTTCTTATCGCAAAATAGGCATATAGCCACTTGGATGTAACGGTCTATTAATTGAGAGGAATCTTAAAATTGAACGCGTCTAATTTTACTTCTTAGTTGGAAGTAGATACATCCAGAGAGCAGAGTGGTATGAGTTCATTGGAACAATTCCATTTAAGTACTTGAAAAACAACCAAAAGGGTGTAATGTTGACGCGACAGTACAGAGGCTGGAGTTTATTCGATAGTGTTTTACTTTTTAGATTTGATTTTCTATTTGCGACCCATACAAAGTTTAAAAGATTCGTGGCAGATGCTTGAGCGATCGAAGTTTTGAAATTTTATCGAATGCTCTCTTGCAATAATACTTT